>NW_026940737.1:0-12470 GCF_032062105.1 Saccostrea cuccullata
TAACTCATCAAGATACACTCACATACCAAAAATCAGTCCAATATCTGAAAGCGTTTAGAAAAAAAGTGCGAAAAATCAAGTAGGACAGACTGACAGACAGACGGGGACAGACAGACAGACAGACAGACAGACAGCAAGACAGACATACAGACAGACAAACGGACAGACGCAGGAAACCTATAGTCCCGTCCGGTTTCACCGGTAGGGGACTAAAAACCAGCTTAATATCTGCAAGCGTTTAGGAGAAAACGCGGAAAACCCTGAAAAATTGAAAAGGCCGTAATTCCGTAAAAAATCAACGAATCGTAACGATATTCAAACTTGATCTGTAACTCATCATGATACACCGACGTACCAAAAATTAGCTCAATATCTGCCAGCGTTTAGAAAAAAAAGTGTGGAAAACCAAGTGGGACAGACTGACAGACAGACGGGGACAGACAGACAGACAGACAGACGGACAGACAGACAGACGGACGGACGGACAGACGCAGAGGAAACCTATAGTCCCCTCCGGTTTCACCGGTAGGGGACTAATAAAAGGAACTGTAATCGGATAAATACGGACATCGGAAAAAATATCAGGTGCATTTTTATAGGGTAGGTCAGGTTACCCGAAAGATAATTTTTTTCTCTAGGCCTTATGGAAAAACCCCTACATAAACAAATACATGGGCGCAGACATTTTGGACACCCGAAGTTGTGCGGAGGAGAAAATGCTAGCTGGCGCGTGATTGGTCAATAAGAGAAAAGACTGGTTATGTATTTGACAAGTGAAATAAAGTTGATAAAAATCTCATATCAAGACTTGGGTTTCTTTGAGGTATATAGGAGTTACAGGTAAAAATTTGAAGGGAGGGATGCACTTTGGTTAGAGATTTTCATTTGGTGTCAAACGCACCTAGTTGTAAACAAATGGAAATTGAAAGTAAAAGTGCAACGGCACGGTATATTTTTTTCTGGCATTTTTTGTTTTCCAATATCTCGAACTTTCACGACAAAAAGGTCATTTGCCCGAAATTCAATATATGTATCAGTGAGAGGGAGGAGTTTTGTACTCAAGTCTATGGAAAACATTTGGTGGTGTTTCGTCCTATAGAAAAGGTATGATTTCATGGTTAAAAATTGATTACAGCCAAAAAATCAATCGGTTCCTATTTTTTTGGCATTGAGATTATATTTTAGTTAGTTTTGACTATTTGTTTAAAAATTAGAGGGTTTGGGTAAATTGAGACTCACAATGGGGACTGCACATAGTGAAAAAATGCCAAAATTTGTGCCCTAGCTCTCATATTTTCGATAAATGTACACGTAAATAACTTTAAATAAATATTTATACCGAAATTTACTGTGAATATTGTAAATAATGCAATATCAATATTTATGGGCATCATCAATACACAAAACATATGAATATCCCCCTCGCAGTTTGAGAAATTTATTTAAATCCATGTATTTTATGAGTGTAGACATTGGAACAGATTGATTAATCATCTTTCAATTTTGTGATAATCAGAGTTGATTGAATAATTTATAACAAGATTTGACTGCTATTTACTAATTAGGGTACTTTGTTTTTACATAAGGGGCATAATCCAGCAGCAAAGCCAGTTTCAGTCATGTAATCAGTGCTGGCTTGAAATAAAAGTTATACTTTTGGTGAAACTTAGAGATTACTAGTAGGAAATTTAATTTAAATTACTGTACAGTATATATTTTTGCAGAAAATACATTGAAAATGCAATAAATATGCAAAATTATAACTGAAAAAATTATGAAAAAGGTATCTGAATATCCCTCCACCTTGCCATATCCAATCTTGATATTCTGCTGAAAGGGGGGGGGGGGTAATTTTGTGCTCTTATCATGCTGTAAAATGAGGGAAATTTGTTAAAATCTGGTTTATTTGAATAACGAGTCATGCTTATCTGCATTTATTTTTTTTTCAATTTCTTTCTTTATTTTTTAAAATAATTATCTGAGTAAATTCTACTTTAACATGATTATTTTAAAGGTATTACATCACAAATGCTTAAAAAAAATTCAAAAGATGGTGTTAAGAATAAAAAATTATGATATAAGCTACTAGATGCATTTATCAGTATGTTTTAATACAATAAAATGTATTTCAGCGATGCATTCTCAAGAAGGAAGAGATTAATGAACCCTACCCTCTTACAATGAACAACACATGGATACTCTCGGGATGATCCCTTTGCTTTCATTAAGAGTTCCAAGGTATTGTTTTCTTAGAAAATCTAGTTAATCTCTTAATATTTAAGTTATTTAGAACTTTTTATAGATTAAATAAATTTCCTCAGAACTGCAGTTTTTTAAGCACTTTGCTTACAATTGAGCACTTTATTCAGTCAGACAATATGATTTATCTGCCCTTGGCATTTAATCAATTTATTAATTATGTCAATAATAAGAAATGATATGCAAATAAATATATTTGCCTTTTATGAGAATGTACATATTTAACATCAAATACATGAAATGTTCATGAAAATTGGCTAAAATGTAGGTCACCCCCCTTCAAAATTACAAATTTTTCAGTGGGGATGTATTTGATTCTCTGATGCCAGCAACCCACTGCTGATAGAATTTTTTTTCAATCTTATGTACATTTGAACTAGATATAATTCTCTATTCTTTCCATTGATTATTTTATCTATATTGGTTTTCACTCTTAATATTCCATAACCCAGCTTTTCTTACAAAAACCTGCTGATTTTCTTCATTTTTCATTGATAACGGGTACCTGCTACCCTGAATGATTAACATGATCTTCCTTGAGAAATTATTAGAGATAATAAGAAAGACAAGCAAAACATATGCTAGATTAATCATTTTATTTCAAAAGTTTGAAAGAAAAATAGAAAAATGCTTCAATTTATAGACATCTTTTCTGTTTCACAGATGTGGGTCTGATTGACTGGGGTGTGAAATGTAACAGCCAATGGTGTACTTAAGGTAAGACTGTCAGTCCTAATATTCAAGAGGTCAGATAAGCAATGGATATGTGTTCTAAATTTACTAAATTGACCACTTTTAACAAATGTTTCTTTTACTCTATAGGAAAAACCCCTACATAACAAATACATGGGCGCAGACATTTTGGACACCCAAAGTTGTGCGGGGGAGAAAATGCTAGCTGGCGCGTGATTGGTCAATAAGAGAAAAGACTGGTTATGTATTTGACAAGTGAAATAAAGTTGATAAAAATCTCATATCAAGACTTGGGTTTCTTTGAGGTATATAGGAGTTACAGGTAAAAATTTGAAGGGAGGGATGCACTTTGGTTAGAGATTTTCATTTGGTGTCAAACGCACCTAGTTGTAAACAAATGGAAATTGAAAGTAAAAGTGCAACGGCACGGTATATTTTTTTCTGGCATTTTTTGTTTTCCAGTATCTCGAACTTTCACGAAACAGGTCATTTGACCGAAATTCAATATATGTATCAGTGAGAGTGGCTTAAGTTTGTATGGAAGTCTATGGGAAAACATTTGGTAGTGTTTGTCCTATATGATGAAATGGAGATAAACATATTATTCGATACACAGAGCAACAAAATTGGCGATGATGTACTGGTAATTTGATCTGCTGGTTATCGTACACAGTGTACGTGGTTTTGTATCCTTGCTTTGCTTTCTGTATATTTCACCGATTTCACTTGAAAAAAAAGATGTTTTCACTCATGTTTCTCTCCCAGATGGGTGTTTTTCGAAAGAAAGTTTTTCTTTTTTTTTTTTATTATGAAAAGAGAGATAACTCTTTTCTGTAATTTGTTCACAGCAGGGATGTTGCACTCCGTTTACCACATATACGGTCCCGACCTTTTTCCTTTTCTGTTCATGGAACTCCAGTGACCCCCCTTCTGAAGACAAAAAAGTTTTGCTTTCCATGAAAGGTACCTTAAAAACAAGGTTTACTATTTGCATCAAGTTGTCCTTAGTAATGACCATGCGGTCTTTTCCTGGCAAAAGTTTACGAAGGCAAACATGTCATGCAAAGAAATTTTTTTTACTGCTAATAAAGATGATCCATATTACGCCCTCACAGGTCAAGCAATACCATTAAAACAATTAGAACAAGAAAGATTATACTAAAGGTGTACGTATTTAATTTACTCCAAATGTTACAGCGACGTGGACCTTATTTGCGTTGCCTGCAATGCAGAGTGACATTGGTTGATCACTTTTCCTTGCGTTTGTCTGTCCGTCTGTCATACCTTATTCATGTATCTCAAACCTGTAACAGATATACATGTACAGATTTTATTTACACAAATATTGCTAGGAACATATTTAAGAATTACAATGGTTACGGTGTTGTGGTCATTAATTTAATCCTTGACTTACTTCTCAAAATAGTTATAAAGCTGATATACAACACAATTTTATAGACATTTAAGAGTATTTGTAATTTTGCATATGCACTGAATCAGTATGAAAAATGATGAATGATAAGATTTATGTGTTGACAAGGACCTTACACTGAACATCAAATTTGCAAAATGTTGACTTTAAAGAAGACGGTTGATATCATTGTTTAATCAACTTATTTATCAGTAGCTTACCTTGTTTTAGAAATTGTTTGAACGTAGAGCATGGTCTTGTGTATCGAATCAAGAGAGAGACATAAATTCCACACGAATGTGATAATGGTATATTTTGCAAGATAAATGAAAAAAGTTTACAAAGGAGAAGTTCACCAAGTTGTTAATAAGAAATTAAGATAAACAGAAAGTTGCCGAGAAAATTCAACTGGAAGGCAGAAGGACAATTAGATACACTGTAGAGGTTTGTATGTCAGAAAAAATGTAAATCAATTTATTTAAATTTAGTTAATTTTCACTAGGTCAAGTACTGATCGACAGAACACTGGGTGTTTAATCTCTTTCGATTTCAAGAGGCTGCCTGCTAATACAAGAATGTGGGTGCAGCTGAGGCCCAAACCTTCAGAAATATATCCTTGGACCCGGGGTGTATATTCAGGGTGGGGATGTAGTTACTAGTATTAGGTCCTAAGAAACTTTTAATGTACCTGATTTAATAAATGACTTGCCCCTCGGCACATGTATGGCATTTAAAACTACCCAGATTCAATATAGACACAGTTTAGCAAAACAAAAGATATTCTACTCATGCAAAACAATCGCTCCGTGATCGGGCGATCGTGGGTTTGAACCCATGCAGGCCGCGACTGACCGAAGTCTATAAAGAAATAAATAAGAGTGTTCCTTCGCCAAACTTTCTGCACATTAAGGTGAAAAGTCGCACATGGCGGATGTGACCGGTCGGTACATTGTACATGTTTATTCCATGGCACATGATCCCATCTCTGTTGTGTTTTCTAGAGCTCTGTTTTTGCTCTACTCCTAATTTGTATTGTTTAATGGACTTTTGAATTCGAGTGAAACATATGAAGATAACGAAGAGTATTTCGGATCAAAAGTCCATATAACAAAACAAAATAGGAGCAGAGCAGACACGGACATCCAAAACATCAGAGGTGGGATAAGTTGCCATGGAGGAGTAGCATCCCCTGCCGACCGGTCACACCCGCCCTGTGCTCCATTTCATGATTGGAAATAACGGAAAAATCTGTCGTCAAATTAGTGTATAAATAATGGACTATTAATTAGTATGAAAAACGTCAGTTAGCATTTCACTCAATGATAAATTATTTTTGCTGACAAGGTCATTGTATCGACCATAGAACTTACGAAATGATGACTTTAAACAAGCCTGCTGAAATTCTTGTTTTATTAACTTGTTTGTCAATAATAACCTCGTTGTAGAAATTGTTCATACGGAGAGTATGCTCTTGCATGTCGAATCAACTGAGAAATATAAAGTCCCCAAGCAGGTGATGAAGGTATATAGCTGCATAAGTTAGGGAAGTTGACGATAGAAAAGTTAAAGATTTCACGTTTATCATGGAGCTTGTTAGATTACCATTAATGTCTTTTTCAAGTAAAATAACCAAATATGAAACAGGTGTGTCAGACTATGTGATATCTTTTATCTCAAGCTCAACAGGATATATCTTATCGATATAACAACGGAAATTTCCATTGTTAATTGTCAGTACGTCGTCGATATAATTATCTAAAAATTCTGCTTCATATGAATACAAAAATATGTCTGCTAATAACGAGGCGCAATTGGTACTCATGGGAATCCCAACAGATTGTTGGAAGACCTCAGTCTCCAAAAACAACACAGATATTATCAGTAAGAAACTCAAGATCTTTTTGATGTCGACTTCAGAGTACTTGTATGTACAATCAGAATGCTTTTTAACAAAATAATTTTGCAAATGACCAATGACAAGGTACATAAATGCTTACTTTCACCAGAAACCCCGAAGGCCCTTGTCACGGCAGGCATTTGACCGATAAAGATCCTTTACTTACTGCTCAATTGTCCCGAGTGAAAAGGTCTAAATTTGAAGCACTTCAACGGAATAAAGGTATGATTGAAAAATTCTCGGAATAGTACATACTGCTGAAACCGATCAATCAATCCTAACAAAAGTTATACTTCAATAGTTAATGAAACAGTTTTGAAAAAGATTTAATTGACATGAATGGTACTCAGAAAACGTTTTGGAATTGAGAAAAGGTGAATGATTGAAAATTTAACACTTGTTTAAAAAGGAAACTTGTCCTACATGTAATTCGAAAATCCTATACGTTATATTGAACGGGGGAATGAATTTTTTTTTAACTTTTACAAGGAAAAGCTTATGATTTACATAAATGTGCAACAGCATCGTGGAACCCACGGGGTTTCGCTCCGTTACAATAATTTACCGGATGAGTTCTGAAAAGCTTTATTTGTACAACAAACACTTGTTTTAAGCGCTGTCTTAAGAAATACAAGTCACTAGTTTAAGCGCTATCACAGGAACTACAAGAAAACATTGACGTTACCATCAATTGTCGCCCGGGAAATATATAAATTAAACAATGGAAATGAGTCTTGACCATCAAACCGCTTCGATATGTGTGAAAAGGCATGCGTCTAATTGATGGAGACGATAGTCGCGAATATTTTGAAAACTTGTAGTGGGATAAAAGTACATAAAAAAAGATACCATTTTAAACTTGATCAATTCCTCAAGTAAATCTTGGCTGTATAAAATATAAATTGAAGTTAAACACACGCATCACCTATATTTAAAAATGTATTAATTTTCAATTTTAGAATATAAAATACGAACTGTGCAGAGTACGTTTTTATCCGAGAAGTAAAACTCGATGTTCTAAAAAAAAAAAGGGACCTGTCGTTTTTTAGATAGTAAATGATAAATAACTTTATATATTAAATATGAAAAGCATATACATTTTTACAGATTCACTTTATGGAAGTAAATATATTATATATCTCGTAATTTTTAAACGTAAAGAACATTTTGATTAACAATCTTTTCAATGTTGAGAAAACCTTCAATTCTAAATAACTACTCTCATCCCAATCCCCATACACCAACACTTAAACTTATATGTATAGAGCAGCCCGGTCCTCCGGGCTGCAATAAGGGTCATTTGTACAATAGAACCTTTTCCTATGACGTATTTTGCCTTGGAGTTATCCCCCTTAGCCGCCATCTTTTTGGGCATTTTGTTGTTAATTTTCCTTTTTTGGGGCAACCAATTTTAAACATGCATGCAAGAGATATATGGGGGAAAAATTTACAAACTTAAAATCATGAATAGAGGCTTTAACAAACGTATATTCATCAAAGAAAAATAAATGTTATCTTTATCTCAGTAACCAGTAAAACAAATTGAACTTGGTTTAATAATAAATGGATCTAGGAATAATGCCCTACAATATTACGGCCAAAGGGAATAGAACTCTTGCTTAAATCACCTCAATGAAAAACACTTTATATGCCGACCGTTATATAATACCAAGATTTGTTAATTTGAAAGTCGGATGGAAACCTCGCGTTTGAATAATCCTTATACTATGCTTCTCGCATTTTTGGGGGGAAATTTTATAAAACATTCTTTAAAAATCACGTTTATAAATCAGTCTATTTAGAAATTGTTTGATATACATGCATCAAAAGACCAGTATCCTCGCTGCAACTGCACAGTCAAAAGGTAAACGCTCAAGTTATTTTTCTTAGACATAATTCAAACTTTTGGAATTATTTCAATGAGTACAAATAGGCATTTCTGCTTAAATATATCTGCTGGATATGAAGGGAAATTGGACATTGTCTCCAGCACCTGTACAAGCACGAAATAAAAAAAAAATAGAACGGGGATTAGACTTCAATAAAAACAAAGCGACTTCAATTCCCGATAGTGTCATCTACTACAGATAATGAATTTTTTTTATAATATTAATGGGAAAATATGCTATCCCCCTAGTGCACTTTATATGGATAAATCCAATTTTTGTAACATTATGAGATTTTCTGCCGTTTTTGTTTAATATTTCATTAGATGTTATTTTTACACCCTGATCAATGACCCCAATAAACATGCAAAAGGTTTCTCCGAGTTCAAACGCGTGAAGTAGTAAGTGTTGCTGTTAAATAAAATATAATTGCCACAATATTTGTCAGATATGCAGAACTGAAATTTGGTTTCAAAAGGATGCTTGCAAAAAATCAATCTGTGCAAGCAACAAATACAGTTTTTGTATATCCGTCTGTTCAATAATTTAATTATCAATCCGAGGTTCGACAAACACTAAAATCGTCTTAATTATTTAACAGAGAAAGGCGTTATCTTGAACATGCAATGCTTCGTTGATTTTTTTATTTGTTTTATTGATGTATTACTTATCTTGGTGTTAGTAAATACAAAAAAAGCTTGTTTTTCACTGGGGAAATGAATATCTCGACTAATGTTCAAATATATGAACATAACAAGAAATTTATATGCATCTTTCAAATAAATAGAACAAAGGATTCTACGCTGGAATTAAACACTAACGTCTCTGAGAAGGAAATGTTAATATTTTGTCTATTTCACCATGTGGTCATAGCAAAGGAAGTCGAGCAATAATATGACTGGTGCTGGTAGGAGCACTTTAAGATTGCACATAATATTCTGATACTATAAAGAGCCCAGACCCAATTAAGAGGAGAAATTGTACCGCAATGACATTAACAACTTTCGACTTTTCACCATTTTCCTTATATACATTTTGAAATCCGAATACAACAAAGGAATGCCAACTGTAACTTAGCCATATAATGACAGTGTTACTAAAAAATTATAAATGATTTACATCCAATAACCAGATTTTCATATCAAACACGACAAATCGCAGATTCTAACATCCGACATACCCAAAATATATAGTCTGTGAGCAAATGCTCATCAGTAATACCCCCGCTCTGATGTGAATACATGTATACAAGTTCAGTTATTGGCAGATGCAGTTATGAATAGGATTGAATGTTTATTATTTAACGTCTTTCTCGAGAAATTTTCACTGATATGGAGACGCTGCAAATTTTGTCCTACACTCGGTACTTAGGGCCATTGAGCAGGGTGGGATCTTTTTCGTGCCAGCACCTACTGCGACACGGGACCTCCGTTTATAAGGTCTCATCCGAAGGACCGTCACAGCGTCCCACAATGTGATTCGAACCCGTGATGTGAGAATCAACTCCTTACTTCGCGACTCTAGAACAGACGCTCTAACCACTGCACAACGTGTGCGAGTTAGGCACCCCTGCAAATGTGTTCGGAACCTTTTACTTTTCGGTGTTCTGCACATTATAAAACCCGATGAGTTCAGAGTAGCTCTGGCGGTGGCTCTGGCGAGAGTTAGCGAGAACTACAGCGAGATAGGGTAAATTATTCACGGAAATGCGGCTAGGAAGTGACTTGCTCGTGGAGACATGGTAAATAGAAAAGTTATGTTGCGTTTCAGTTTTCGCCACCCTATAATATCTGTAGGAATGTTCTTCAATCAATCTCTCTTGAATTCATTCAAATTAAATAGCTATTCTCTATGGTACAATTTCTGCAGTCATGAATTAAAATTTCTTTTTGGATAACTATTCTTGCATGAGAACTGGGACTATATTTTTTGGCGTCAGATTATCAAATGAGGCACCAACATGACTTAACTGACAAATCAGCTGAATGAGAATTGCATTATGGGCTACTACGAATACTACAGGAATTTTACGCTTGAAAGAAGAGGAAAATCTTATGGCGATCGGAAAGGCATAAAAAAGCATTTTAAAAAATATTATGTTTATGCTCACAATGACAAACAATTCACCTGTTTAATAAACGGTGGAAGTCTAGGTTTCTCAAAGTCATGCTGCAATTGAAAGCGATTTGAGTATCTATTTTCAAATTCTTTTATTGTTCTATCGGTGAATACAATTGTCAGGTGGATTCCCACGTGAACACGAGTATAGTTACAATGAAGCGCATTGAAGTGGTAAAATTTTCCGTTTGGATGGAACGTTTTGAGCCATCTTAAGACACACCCATTTCTTTAGAAAGGAAAAATCGGTCAAATGATTCAATCAAATACCTGTAGAACAGGTATTCCATAAATATAATAGCCAATCAAATTGACGGTCTACATAAACAGCGAGTAAGCACGTGTTCGACTGATACAATACATGTGTTATGCTAAGTCCAATAAACATGATAAAATCATAATTATGTACAAATTCGTTGCAATGCGTCTTTTACAAAAGTGGGGACTCTGTATATAGTTTTCTCTTATCTAAAAATCTTCATTTTAGTGTAACTCATGTTGCTTGTCGCGGAAAGTGGGGTGACCTAAAACATTACGACGAATAATTCTTTCTCGTTTCTAATGAAATGGGCGTGTCGTCATGTTTTAACTGACGTTCAAAACATGACTCAGAACGTTTCATCCAAATGGAAAATTTTACCACTTCGCATTGAAGTGGTAAAATTTTCCGTTTTGATAAAACGTTCTGAGTCATGTTTTGAACGTCAATTATAACATAATGATGCGTCCATATTTTTAGACACGAGAAAGAAATATTCGTCGTAATGTTTTAGGACACCCCATTCTTCGCGACAAGCAACACGAGCTTTAAAGAAAAATTAGGAAAAAAAATTAGAGACTCCTCGCTTTTGTAAAACTCAAATTGCAACGAATATGTACATATTTTTTTTTAACTTATCACGTCTACTAAAGTTACCACAACACATGTTTCGGCCGAACACGTGTTTAGTTGGTGTTTATTTAGACTGTGAATTTGATTGGCTATTATATTTATGGAAAACTTTTCTACAGGTATTCGAATAAACATATTGCCCGTTTTATCCATTTTTTAAGAAATGGGCGTGTCACAAGGTGACAATAAACGTTCTAAAGATAGCTCAAAACGTTCCATTAGAACGGAAAATTTTACCACTTCAATGCGCTTCATTGTAAATGCATAACAGATGCTGCTCGTCTTATAAAAACATTTAAAAAAAAAAAATTGCACTCCATTGACATGATCATATATTGACCTGAACCACGTGTTTGAAGTAAAATGTAAACATGTATTTGGCGTAAACATTGCTATTCAACGATTGGTCAGTTGCTCGTGGTAAGATCATCTGTGCGTATTAATAACAATAGCCATATAAGGCAAACAAAGGTTTGTCAGTGTAGATGATACTAGTATTACACATTCTTACCAGCGTATGGTCGCAAGTGTGCTCTAATTTTGGCCGTAAATATGATAAGATATATCTGTTATTCCAACCCCCCCCCTTTTTAGCCACAATTTTCTGTTGAAAATCATGAAATCTCTTTCAGAAAGGTCTGGAATAACATTTTTTACAGGACATCTTTTCAAAAAAAAAAACAAAAAAAAACCCAGAAGTCTCTGTCGAGACTGAAGCTCTACTGGTTTGTACTTATAGCAAAGGAAGAGAAAAGTACTTTTATAAGCAGTTGGGAATTGAAACTTTACAACAGCAATAAATAGAATAATGATCCTTGATAAGGACTCTTTATGTTCTTAGTGTATTCTACTTGTGTGCCAAGTTATATTGAAATCAGACCAAAACTGTAGGAGGAGTAGCATTTTGAAACAATTTTATAGACAATTTCTATTTTTAGTAACCACGACTACACCGTTCATGGAAATCAAAAACCGATAAATTAATTATGTATCTTAGTGAAGTCTACTTGTGTGCCAAGTTATATTGAAATCAGACCAAAACTGTAGGAGGAGTAGCATTTTGAAACCATTTTAATGAAATTTTAATTTTTAGTAACCACGACAACATCGTTCAAGGAAATTAAAAACCCATTAACAGAATTATGTATCTTAGTGTAGTCCACTTGTGTGCCAAGTTATACTGAAATCAGACCAAAAGTGTAGGAGGAGTAGCATTTTGAAAGAATTTCACAGAAATTTCTATTTTTAGTAACCACGGCAACACCGTTTATAGAAATCAAAAACCGATACACAAAATTATGTATTTCACAGAAA
>NW_026940738.1:0-12486 GCF_032062105.1 Saccostrea cuccullata
ATAATCTATGCTTTGCAATCGCATATGATTGTTTTCAGTGTTAAGTATAGTTTACGGTTGTGAAACATAGATTATCGTGTCAACTATGGTTTACGGATGTAAAATTTAGATTAACGTTGTTAACTATAGTTTACAGTCCGTAAACTAAAGTTTACAACCGATAAACGTAGTTTCTCGACTGTGAAACTATGTTTTGCTCATTTTTGTGAATTTGGCGTGCCATAGTTAAGAGTTGTAAACTATAGTTTACAATCGTGAAACTTTATTTATCAGATAATCTATGTTTTGCAATCGCAAATGATTGTTTTTGGTTTTAAGTATAATTTACGGTTGTGAAACATAGATTATCGCGTTAACTATGGTTTACAAATGTAAAATATAGATTAACGTTGTTAACGATAGTTAACAGTCCGCAATCTATAGTTTACAACCGATAAACCTAGTTTATCGACTGTGAAACTATGAGTAGCTCATTTTTGTGAATTTGCCGTGCTAAACATAGTTTCACAATTGATAAACTAGGTTTATCGACTGTAAACTATAGTTTACAAATCGTGAAGTATAGTTTATAATTCGTTAAGTATAGCTTACATCTGTAAAACTATATTTAACGGTTGTTAACTATAGTTTACGAATGCTAATCTAAGTTTATCTGTCTGTAATAAAACGTTAACAATAGATTTTGTTGATAAACATAGATTCACGTCTGTAAACTATAATTTACGATCGTTAACTATAGTGAGGAGTTGTAAACCATAGTTTACAATCGTGAAACTTTATTTATCAGATAATCTATGTTTTGCGATCGCAAATTATGGTACGCCAAATTCACAAAAATGGGCTAAACCTAGTTTCACAATTGATAAACTAGGTTTATCGACTGTAAACTATTGTTTACAAACCGTTAACTATAGTTAACGATTCGTTAACTATAGTTTTCAATTGTAAAACTATATTTAACGGTTGTTAACTATAGTTTACGAATGCTAATCTATGTTTATTTGTCTGTAATAAGCATTAACAATAGATTTTGTTGATAAACATAGATTCATGTTTGTAAACTATAGTTTACAATCGTAAACTATATTTAAGAGTTGTTAATCATAGTTTCACAAATTGTGAAACTATATTTATCAAATCGTTAACTATAGTTATCGGTTTGTAAACTATAGTTTACAAATCGTGAAACTGTATTTATCAGATAATCTATGTTTTGCAATCGCAAATGATTGTTTTCAGTGTTAAGTATAGTTTACGGTTGCGAAACATAGATTATCGCGTGAACTATGGTTTATGGATGTAAAATATAGATTAACGTTGTTAACTATAGTTTACAGTCCGTAAACTATAGTTTACAACCGATAAATCTAGTTTATCGACTGTGAAATTATGCATGTTTAGCTCATTTTTGTGAATTTGGCGTGCCATAGCAAATGATTGTTTTTGGTGTAAAGTATAGTTTACGGTGGTTGTGAAACATAGATTATCTCGTTAACTATAGTTTAAAGATGTAAAATATAGATTAACGTTGTTAACTATAGTTTACAGTCCGTAAACTATAGCTTACAACCGATAAACCTCTAGTAGTTTATCAACTGTGAAACTATGTTTTGCTCATTTTTGTGAATTTGGCGTGCCATAAGTATATAACAGTATTTGCAATTCAAAAAACGATGCTCTCTGAATGACGTTGTTAACTATCACAATTTGCGATGATATTTTGCATGCGGAATTTTCGTTTAATTCAATCGTTAAAGATATGTAAAAGAATTATAAAGAAAAGTCTCACCGTTGTTTGTGCACGGCTGTTCATCTTTATTCAAGAAATAATAGATGAAATATGTGGATATAGCGATCAGTATTCAAGCTCCAAAGTCCATTTAAGCATACACTGATCAGGAGAAGAGCAAACACGGAATGGCCGTAGAAAACACCCAATAATTTTCCCGATATAAAGAATGATGTAGAGAACTTCGTTACTATACGCTTGTGCCCCCTAAATAATTCAGTCTCATGTCCTTTCGTTTTGCTTGTCAATTGTTATTAGTTGATAATGACCCAAGATTAAAAATGTTTGATTGTAACCCCCCCCCCCCTGAAATTGCTTCCTACGGGCCTTCAAGGACCTCCAAAATATCAGCGATGGTATCAGTATTTCTTGATTTATAAGTTTAATATGAACTTAATGTAATTTTCACATTTATTTCCAAGCTCTCTTTGTACGTAATTTTTTTTTCATTTCTCAAAAATTTGTTTAACAAAGGACGTCATCATTTGAATCTTTAAAGTATGTGACCCACATACTTTGTCAGAAATAAGTTGATTAAGCTATTTTCATGTGACCTATATAACATCAGAAAATGAAAACAATTTTTTGTTATATTTGTGCATGTTTTTATTTATTACCAGCAGTACAAATAACTTTTAATTATAAGTCGAATTTTTTTTATACAAATGCACACGATGGGTTATTTTTCCTTTATACGAGTATATTGGACTAGAATTTACATTTACATTAAAAATATATAAATATAAAACAACGGTTTTAATTTGGAGTCTATATATCTCAGTTAATTCGATACGCAAGAGTATGGTCTACATATGAACAATTTCTGAAATGAGGTAAATTATTGACAAACAAGTTGATGAAACATAAATATCAGCAGTCTCGTTTAAAGTCATCATTTCGTAAGTTCTATGCTCGATACAATAATGCTGACAACGATGCTGACTTACGTTTTTCATACTAATTGTTAGCCCAATATTCATACACTGAATTGACGACAGAGTTCTCCGTTATTTCCCGATCGTGACAAGGAGCACACGTCGAGTGAGACCGGTCGGAAAGGGATGCGCACTCCTCCATGGCACCTGATCACACCTCTTATGTTTTGGAGGTCAGTGTTTGCTCTGCTCCTATTTCATATTGTTTTGTGGACTATCTGTTCGTTATCTCAATAAATTTCAACTGAAGAATAATTTTATCCTACTTTTGAAAATTACTTAAATTAATTTACTTAGCAATCAACGTTGAAGTGTCCAGTAATAAATACAAGTTCAAGGAAGAGATTTATTGATAAAAACAAAGTAAGGCTGACTATATATTCAAATACACACCTGTAAACACGGAAATGGGATGATTGGCTTCCATAGCCCATGTAGGTGACAGACAACCCCAACGGTTATCACAATAGAAAGCTTCACAGTCACACTTCTCGTTACACTGCTTTCCATAATATCCACGTGGGCATTCCCTATTGCAGTTCACACCGAATCGACCTATACACTCTTTAAACAAAAAAAAATACATAATTTAAGATACATAACTACCTTTCCTAAACAAATAATTTATTTGATATTCACCTAAGATTTACACTTATGTTCAAAATTATAACAGGTGTAGGGTGAAATCAAGATGAATGGGCTGACCCTTCAAAATAGAGACCCAAAGGGATCAAAAGCTTTAAACAAATAACTCATTAACGATCAACATTTTGTCTTAACAATTTAGGATCAACATTTTATATCAACAATTTAAAACTATTTATCATGATACTCACATCACATGTTACATATGATAACTAGAGGGCATTAGGGGTCAGACTGCCAAATATTTGGCACTCTATATCTCAAAAGCAGAGATATAGAGATATTGAATAGAATATTTCCATATAATGTTCTAGACAATATGCAACATTTCAATTTTTGCTAGTCGCTCTCTTGGTATATCTTTGGCAAATATTTTGGGAACGAAAAAAAATTTAATAGTTGTTGAACAAAAAATGTTTAAAGCATAGAAGCTTTGGTTTGATTTGAACATATTTTATTGTAATATAATTACAAAGGGATTAGGCACAAGTTCTGAAAACTTATAACGCCCTCTCCCTACATGCAAATTACACATTTATATTGTCACAGTTAAACATGCTATATATATAAAGTATTCAGTATTTACAAAAGTAAACAAATTGATGCATTTTGCAGATATGTATAATTACAAAATAGCATTGATTTGATTGTGCATCTAGTTTTTGAATAATAAATACCTATTGCGGCTCGATATTGTGACGCTGTGTTACCTGCCATTGGCTAAAAATTCAGAACAAAGGAAGAACTTTGAATGTGGGAGCCGCAAATAATGACAAATATCAAAATCTTCTGAATGTATGTAGGATAAACTGTGACCACTATATAAGGAGTAAAAATAATAAGAAAACAAAACAAAAAAAAAAAACAAACGAAAGTGTATACACAAAAATAAAGGAAACAAGTTGGCAATGAAAACTGTAAACAAAGAGTACAAAAGTGACCGGTGTGTGTCACTGGAAAAAATCAAGATGCGTATGGGCATAGCTGCTAAATAAATACAGCGTGAAAAATATATACATGACTCTGCAAAAAACAACGGTCATAATTTGATAATGAGTAACGAAAGGAGAGATAAGGATTTCTTGTTTGAGTGTAATTTCTGATTTAATATTTCTAGTGAGTCTGTAATCAAATCAATTATATTGAACATTTTGTGATAACAGGTACACAGTGAATTCAATAAAACTGGTCGTCGAGTGTTTCAGCTTCTAGGTTGGATGAAGTCCATTGAGGTGAAGCAAGTTCGTGCAGATCTTTAATAGAACGAATTAGATATTTGTGACCTTTGTCATACAGCTTTGTAAATATTCTGCCATCACTGGTCCAAAGACAATATTCTCTTTCAGCTCTTTTAGCACTTGCAAGTTCTTTCACTATACCCTGTCTGTATTTAGTCAGGTCTTCGGTGATGAAGATGTTGGATTTCTTTAGATTTCGTTTAGCCGCATAGATTTTGTTTTTAATCTTCCAGTTCTTGAAACGGCAGATGATTTGTATATTACCATCTGTGTTTGGTTTCCCTATTGGGTGAGATCTGAATATATCATCATCTTTGAGTTCGATTGCAAGATGTTGCTTGCAGATATCGATGACGGTATTATCCGTATCCGACCCTTCTCCTGGTGCAGGGCAGTTGTGAAATCTTAGAGAATTTCGCCTACAATATTGTTCAAGATCATCAACCGTGTCCTGTAAGTTCCATATTTGACATTGCAATTCAGAATTGTGTTTCTCACAGTACAACCTTTAATTAACATCAGTTCAGGGAGACTAAATGTTTGACCCTTAGTTTGAATGAATGGTGGTTGTCCTTCATTAGAACTGACTTACTCACCTTTGCGGAGAACCCGACATAATAGATGCACCATTTGTAGTATTTTGAGTGGACTGAGTAGATTGGTCATCTACAAAAGTGTTAAAGCTTGACCCATCCATTTTTTCAAGATCAGTATTCAAATCAGATTGGTCACAGAGATCCTTTAAGTCAGGTAAAGACGAAGACCTAAATCTTCTTTGAGATGTTTTCTTTAAACTATCTGTAGGACTGTTAACTGTATGTTTACGTTTAGTACCCACTACTTTAGTTTTCACTGACTTGGATTGTTTTGTTGACATGGGTAGTTCTCATATAGTTCTCATATACGACTGTCTACACAAAGGATTTATAAACAGCACAGAAACCAGACTAAATAGTAAACTATTTTGGCTTAAAGAGGGTTCTAACTTATAGTTTTATATAAATGTAGCCTGGTTATAAATTTACACTCACATGATCACACAGAAATGCAACTTCATTCCCTTTCTCTCTCCCAAGTCGCGACTACCCTCCTGTCACAAGCGCCTTCTTGAGATAGAAGCTTTAAGATGATATCAAGAAAAAAGGGACTGATCTCCAAAAAAGGGGATGAGAGGGGCTTAAATCTTTAATCAATAACTCATTAACGATCACTATTTGTTACATGTATACCTTACTGAAGCAAAAAGGTTTATCTCAAAATATGATAACTTAACATGAATACTTATGATATTCACATCATATGCTTCATAATGATGGACTATAAGGTGTAATGGCAGAATGTCTTTTGCGTGCTATTTTAAATAGATTTATCTTGAAATAGGCAATATTTTAATGAGCAATATTGAATAAAAATTTCAAAATAAGGTTCTGAAGAATGTGTAGCTTTCCAATTTATGCTAAACGTCCTCATTAAGGAGTTGAAAGGACGGTCCCAAAAGACTTCTTTTGCATGTATCTTGGAAACAAACAACAAGAATTTCGAAATAGTTTTTGAACAGAAACTGCAAAAATTCTAAAAGGATTTTAGGTGATATCAAGAAAAAAGTGATGACCACTCAAATTAGGGGCCTAGAGGGGCTTTAAGTCCTCAGCAATAACTCTTCAATGATCGATATTTTGTAATATATTACTGAAGCAAACCTGTTTTGCTTACCAATTTATATTATTTATATAATTATTTTTTAACAAAAATCTTAGTCAGAATCTATATATAATCTCATCTTATCAAAAATTTGACGGAAGACCTACTTGTTGCCTGCAATGAGATTGCATCTAGTTGTATCTTCTTTATGCACGAGTTTCCTACGAAACTATACCCCCCAAAAAGCATAAATTGTTCAATACCAATGAGCATTAAAATAATTCCTTACATTGTAGTAGTTTTCTTTACATTATTGTATGAAAATACGAAAAAAACGTCATTTCCTTTATATCTTATTCTTACCTTGACACCTATGCTCAGTCCTCAAATACATGTAGCCGGTAGAGCAATAAGTACCAGTTCTGGAACAGAAATTTTGGATATACCCACAATGGTAGTTTTTAATTTTCAATCAGCTCTTCAAAACTCATCAAAGGATGTACCATTACTCTACTTATGGCTTACTTTTTCGTACATACACCATTTTCCGTCCCTAAGTGTAGATAAAAAAAATACATATAACATATGATGAAATTTTATTTCAGGATGAAAAAGAGAGAAACGGGTGTGGGAGAAGAGAACATACCTCTGAGACAGCCCCAGATTTTATGACACGTCTCACTAGAACAGTTACACTGATTGTCACAGGAAGCTCCATAGAATCCATCAGGACAGGGATCTGGACAATTCTCTCCAAATCTTCCGATACACTCTTACAAGGGTACATTAAAATGAATATTTTCATTAATACAAACCTGATTCAATTATATTCAATTATATACTTTATTATTAATATTGGTAGCTATCCATAACATATAATTATTACAATATTTATGTACATTGTATTATCCTTAATCTATGAATAATTATTCTGATTACCTACACATCGGTTCTCGTCAGTATTGTAAGTGAAGCCGGTGCAACATATAGTTTTATTTCTAAAAAAAATAAAATTGAGTTTATTTCAGTCATAAAACCTAGATTCAGAATAAATTGCATAATATTGACTTCACTTACTTATCATCAAAACATATTCCATTATTATTCAGGGCAGCACCGTGTTGGACAATTTCCATTAAAGAGATTAATAAATACATCCACATACTTCCAATTTATCTTGAAGCATACAAAATATAAGATATGGAATCGTAACAATCATTTTTGTTCATAAACTTGGAATTTGAACTTTTTCATAAAGTGAACTTAATGAATGAATTTCCTCATGTTCCTTTACATCTCTTCAATGCTCAAAACATCCATACATAAACATCGATGAGAGTCAAGGAAGTATGTTATTATGTTAATCCTGAAGCAATCAATAATGAAACCAAAGATCGACTACCATTATAGTCTGTACATATACTATATACACATAAAATATATGATGTCTACAATAACGATATTATTGTCCTTGTATTGAAAATTCTCTTTTATCGTTCAATCATTTTTGTATTGAGAGGATGGAATAACAAGTTTAAAATTCTTGGATTTAGTTTCAAGTCCAATGAGTTACAATTAAATACTAGGATATGGACTTTCAACAAAGTCTCTGCTCATCGAAATACTCGAAAATGCTTGTCCTGGTGCCTCTGCAGCTAACGTTTGGGAATCATTTAGAAAACAATCCCAAGCGTTGAGATACCTAGCTGTCATCCTCTTTGAGGATATCCCTATTCTTCTGGACAAAGCAAACCCAATCTCTAAAATAAGAAAAATACCAAACCTTTAGTAAGTTCATGTCCCAACTATGGCAACAACTTGCAAGTATACCAAGGATTTTTACTGTTTAATTAAATTCGGTGAATCCAAGCATGGAGTGCTTCAGCATATATGTGACTAAAACGGATTACAGTTTGAGATTTCTATGCAAAATGTGTTCAGCCATAATCTCAGTCAGCATTGCATTCATATTTATGAATTATTTACTTCCAATTATACTCTTTTCAATTAATTTCCAATGTCAAATAATTGTTAATTTTTAAAATTCTGATTCCTTGGTATGCCCTAAACCTATGATATTTCCTTATATTAGCACTTACATTTTATACGAACTTGAATGTCTATTTAAGAGTATTAAAGATGTTTGACTTTTTCATATTAACTGTACGGCATTTTTTACACAAATAATTTACTACAGATTTTTCCGAAACTGAAAATAAAAAAAAAATCCCTCTAAAAAAGTGGGAGAGGAACATCCTCCCCCTTCCCCGTTTTTGTGCCTAGGGTTCATGGAATAAACATTTTACCTACTTATGTATACGCATGAAAATATTTGGCATGACCCTAATAATACAATTGTGCCTAAATTGAAATCAAGATATATGAGATGTGTGTGTTGCTCAGCCATTTATTACTTGCAGTATCTCTATATATTAAGTTCTTCCTTCTCTGCAAACAAGTTTTTAAATGAAACAATGTCCCCGGCCACTCGGGCTATGACATATGATATGGATTTTAGTTAAGGACGTTCGATCCTGAGATTTTGGCGTTTATAAGATTCTGCATCATTTTTAAGTTGTAACATTAAATCTGAATTCTACAGTGCAAATTTAACTATATTCAATGAAAAAACCGCGATTAAATTCCATTCAAGTAGAATTAAGCTAGGGACTATATTTTGTGGCGGAAGGTTTTTTTTAGACGAAAATGATCAGTTTTTCCATTTTGAACTATAACAGTACTGTTAATTTTGGATTCCTATTTTACCATCCTGGTTGCACACAAAGCTGTTTTTTGCAGTGTATTATGCTGGTTCTGAAATATCTATTAAATTATTTCTTATGAATTCTTTCAACAAAGTGTGACAAATAAAGTAAATATATTCTGAAAATCAGGGAAAAAATTGAGCCAATTTTAACTAAAATTGACACTTTTTTAGTAATATCTAAAAATTTACATCATATACCCCCACTTTTGATGTCCTTTTCTATATATTCAAGATAAATTTGACCTATTTGCTTAAAATCAGAAAAAGTTTAAGACTTTAAAATAATCTTCTTGCTGATTGAATTTTCAATGCCAGAAAAATCACTTTTTATTAGTGCAGAAAGGTCAAATAATTGATTATGCGAAGCAATTTGAAACTTTTTCTTAGTCACAATTTTAAGTGTCTTTTTTTAAACAAATTTAGAGTTCATTTTATTTCATGCTGTAATCGGATAAAAATATTGGAGGGAAAAAGTCCAAAATTTAATTTTTAATTAAGTCACAAGTTTTAGTGCAAAGAGGTCATATTAAATGTACTGTAGCGCCAAAAGAAGCGTATTGACCCCCATTTTTTTCATTTGAATTTTAATTTAGCTATGTATATAAAACTAAAAATATACTTGGCAAAAAAAAGTCTAAGACTTTAAATATCAGGATCGAACGTCGTTAAGAAATAAAGCCCGCGTTTTCGTAATGTTGCAGAATAACTTCCGAGGTGAAGAAATGTTGTTTGAAAGATGAAAGCCGAGGCGTTAGCCGAGGCTTTTATATTTCAAACAACATTTCTGTAAATCTGTAAAATTTTCACTTTAATCTGTAAAATTTACACTTTAATCTGTAAATTTTAAACTTTATTCTGAACAATCTGTACTGTAATCTGTTCTAATCAAACGCTTGTTTCCTGATGTTATACTTATGACATTTGAAAAAATGGATGTTCACAATTGTTTGCATAATTATTTTTACATAACATGTATATTTAAGCATTGAATTCATATATATTTTTGGATGTCTTCGGTCCTATAACACACCTGGCCGTGCCGACAAATTGAATACCGCAGTGACTTTTATTCAAAATATCGACGTAATTTATACATTTTTTTTTATAGGCTAAATCATGGAAATT
Source organism: Saccostrea cuccullata (assembly GCF_032062105.1). NCBI lineage: Eukaryota > Metazoa > Mollusca > Bivalvia > Ostreida > Ostreidae > Saccostrea > Saccostrea cuccullata. The sequence continues at coordinate 10,141 of NW_026940738.1, forward strand.
TTATTTACGTCATTTTGTGACGCCATTTCAAACATGTGACGTCATTGCTTATGAAAATATTCAGCATATATCCCCCTGTTTAAAAACATAATAAGATATATCATGTAGGATGCATAAGTTGCCAAATTGACTATGTGAATTTGTCGCATATCTGCGGTGATTTTCTTTGATCTTTCTGTGGTGATATATCCCATATCACATATGCGATAATACTTTCCACGCCCCGTCATATATCACTACAGGAGGCAGAAATCAGGTCAAAATTTTTTTTACTGAGTTTTGACACTCTCAATGAAATTTACGTCATCAGACATGCGACAAGTTGCTTACATCATAGATTGCCTCGTACTATTGGTTATATCGTTTTCATGGGGCGTGGAAATCCGCGCCCTCGATTTCCACGCCCCATGAAAACGATATAATCAATACTACTCGGAATCTATGATCAGATGTAACCTATACTAAACAGATAAATGTGTATTTTACACTTTAAAATGTAAATTTTACAGATAAAAGTATAAAATTTACAGATTAAAGTGTACAATTTACACTTTAAAGTTTAATGTGTAAAATTTACAGATTATTTAAAGTGTAAAATTTACAGATTAAAGTGTAAATTTTACAGATTTCAGTGTAAAATTTACAGATTAAGGTATGTCACTCGTCAGCTTTTTAAAAAAGTTTACGCAGAAGCATTTACTTCAAAACTGCTTATTAAAATTCGATTTTTATAACATATTTGAATTCAACAATGTAAATTTTTAAATATTCAACGATAAAACTGCTCAAAAATCTACAAAGAAGCAAGATTTATGAGGGACTATTTTTTTGGTGGAAGGATATTTAGCAGAAAATTCTGCAAATCTGCACATTTATAAAATTTAATGTAATGGAAATTTAGCCTCACATAATTTTTTTCGGAGAATATTTTCCGTTTTGAAATTGCTAAAAATATTTAAATAAATATAGGTCTTAATTCATATTTTTAGACTAAGTTTGACACCTTCCCTCAACAAACTTTTCCAAAAAATGAAAAAATATTAAAGAAGTCAAGATCAAATTTACACCATTTTTTGCCTGAAAATCACATATTTTGAAAAATATTTCAAAATTAACATCACTGACCCCATCTTTTTCTTTCATTATTTTAAACTACTCGATACTTGTGACTGATCAGCACTTAAGTCGTAAAAAGTTTGATATAAGAAAATTTTTTATTGCCTATTAAGTTTTTTAATACCCCAAATATGTTATTTTTTAGTGCAAAAAGGTCACACAATAATTTACGCGCATTAATTTGCAAGATTTGTTTAATGATAAATATTATTCAAACTATTTTACGTAAAATAACATTATATTTTTTGCCATGCTTGTATCTGATAAAATATAATAAGGGTTTAAGTAATTAACTAAAGAGATGAAATTTAAGTGCAAAAAAGTCAACTAAAATGTACTGTAGATCAGTAGGATGCACACTGACCCCCTATTTTCTTTGCGATTTTGAGTTACACTTTATGAGTACTTATCCAAAATATACTTCTCAAAAATTCCTTAATTTAACAAATTTCAGGAGTGACTTACCTTAATGTGTAAAATTTACAGAATAAAGTGTGAAATTTACAATTTCAAGTGTGAAATTTACACTATAAAGTATAAATTTACAGATAAATGTAATAAGTTTTAAAGATTAAAGTGTAAATTTTACAGATTAAAAAGTGAAATTCACAGATTAAGTGTAAATTTTACAGATTCAAGTGTAAACTTTAGAGATTAAAGTGTAGAAATTAAAAAAAAAGTAAAGTGTCCAAGTGGCACTAATATGCTTCCGTAAATGTATTATATTAGGTATAGATAGTTTTCGATAGGCCTGAATTTAGCGAAAGTTACCTCCCGTTGCATGGTCGCCATATTGGAGGTCGATTCAGTGATTTTCCCTCTTTGTCTTACCAAGTTTAAGAAAATATAGCAGAAATATTTGGTGGAAAATCTTTATCAAATAATTTTTTTAAAATAAAGGGGGCTTCCAAAAATTTATATACTTCAGAAAAATAATGATTTCTTATTCAAAATAGCAAATATAAAAATTTTAAGTTGGTTGAACAATGAAGGAATATGAGCATCTGGACCTCCAGTATGGCGGCCAACGGGAAATAACTCTCGCTAAAATCTGGCCTATCGAAAACTATCTATGGGTTATTGTTTTTATCTAAAAAGAAAAAAATAATATATGCTTCTGCCTCAGGTGCTTGTGGTTCGTGATTGTTATGAAAAGATATTATGAATCTCATTGATTAACATATCATCCTAATTTAATTTTCATATCCCAAACCTCAAATAAAGAACAAA
>NW_026940739.1:0-12466 GCF_032062105.1 Saccostrea cuccullata
GCGTCTTGACTCAATGATGGCAAATATGAATTAAAACAAATTTAATTAAGAGACTTTCTTTATAAATTGAGTTTCTTGTTATTTCAAGCATGGCACGCAAAGAAGAAAAAATGAAATTTAATCCTTCAAAAAAAAATAATAAATAAATAAAATAAAAAAAATACATATGAGAACGGTTTTCAATTTTCATTGAAATAGACATGACTCAATGAATATTGCATTTATTTATCAGTTTAAACATTCTAATGATTTAAGTCACGTTTAAATGATTTGCTTTTTAGTTAAGTAACAGTTTTATCAAATTCATCAAACGTAACATTTGAAAAAAAAATTTTTTTTTTTGCTGCCTTAACAATTTTGTCTCATATAAATAACTTTGCAGTTTTAACCAGTATATACAATACATGGTGTGTTGCATGCGAGCACTAGCTTTTCGTTTTGCGTGATTAATTTTGATCAGATCTAATTTACTTCTTGGATTCAGCATTCATTCTGAAAATTTTCATGTTTGAATTTACAGGTATTTATTTTGCACAGAAATAATTTATAATTTTGTGAGACTTTTAGTATTAAAAAAATTGTTGGGTTTTTTTATTGCAATAAATCATCTAATATATAATGTATGATACAAAATAAAAGAGTTTGCTTTACAAATTATATTTGATTCTTTGTCAAAGGCAATTATGTGGTTATAAATAGGAGTTTTTTTTTCAATCGAAGATTCCTTGCTGTGTGAGTATTGTTTTAATGTCATTATTATGATACAATGCATCTTTAAAATGTTGATTTTAATTTTGAAAGACGTAGCTGTCGGAAACATTTTTTTTTCATTATCTATAATAAACTTGTAATTTAGACATCATGATCATATGAGTAGTGCTTTTCTCACATATATTTTTTAGATGTATTCAGCCATCTCGATTCGCGTGAGGTATGTATACAATTTGTATATTATTGTATGTTGTATGTCCCATTAAAAAAAACACTCAAATGGACGTCGCCATTATTTTAACACACTTTGAAATAAAGTAAAGATGGGACAAAATCAAAGAAATTTGATTTTTTTAAGGTGCTTTCAGAGTGTACATCATTTTTTAAAAGAGACACCTGACGCGCTTTCAGTATATATGTATAAAACAAAAATTCTCGACTAAGATGTTGGTACTACTGATAATGTTAAATAAATGATCCGTTCTTTATCTATTTAATATCCCGCAGCACTACACAATCACCATTCAAAATGAATCCACTATGATTTATCAGAAAGATGGCATTTACAGGGTATTTGAACAATCTAGTTTTTTTCTGATATCAAATAACATATTAAGACGTCATCTGACAACGTAACTTTTGTTTATAGGATTTCTTTGAGAAAAAGTAATGATGAGCGAGGTAAAATTTCAGTGGAGTGAGTATAGTGTCTATGGATTACTTTTCTAAAGATATGTATCAAATTAATAAGTCATCCATTATATCATAATCATATATTCATGATGAATAGAAAAATTGATATGGTGCAAAACTGGATTGAAATTTGATTAAAAAAAATTAATAAAACCCCTTTCCCATTCAAAAATACTTTTAGGTTAAGATCTACACAGGCAACTTAGCCACATATGATTCTCATATGTGTATCATATGATTCTCATATGATTGGTTTCATATGAGAATCATAGAAAAAGGGCATCATATGTGAATCATATGAAGCAAATCATATGATTTACATATGATCCACATATGTGAATCATATGAAAATAACTACATATGATTTGCATATGAATGATTTAAGTGTGTTTCAAGCCATTTACATATGAGAATCATATGAAAATGGCATCATATGTAAATCATATGAAACACTTATGTGTGTTTCAAGCCATTTACATATGAGAATCATATGAAAAGGACATCATATGTAAATCATATGAAACACTTGTGTGTTCATTTTCAATATTTTTCACATTCTTGTACACATTTAAAAATCAGATATTTCTGCTTTAGATGAAAATCCATTACATTACAATGATCTATCTTCATTGGTTAAATATTTTAAAGTATCTTAAAATGCTTACACAACTTTTTGATAAAATTATTTTCATCAAGATAAATAACTTATTTTTCACAGTGTACATTCTAAACAAGAAAATATACAAAGAAGTCAGTAGCATTTGTCGATACATGTATTTAACATATTCTAACATGAGTACAAAGTATAAGATTTCAGCAAAATGATTTAGTAGTTAAACATGTATACTGTACATGTACAAATGAATAACATAATTAGTTCATGTATAAAAATACCATATGACATGAAAGTGTCTAAAGCAAAATTGAAATATCAGCAATAACATTTGTCATGTATTCTCTATTGTAAATTTTTAAAAAATCACGTTATTGATTATTCCAGCATACAATAAGAATATGGGAAATTTTCACAGCTCAAATTCAGACAAGATTGTGTACATCCTCCCCATTTCATAATTGTTCCATATATTTCCTTGTTCTTTTTCCTTCTGTATCTTTCAATTTTTTTCAGTTGTCCTCCCTTTGATCTTCCATGACCATTTTGAAAATCTCTTTGAACTGCATGTACCGTACCAAAAATGAATATCCACCACTTCTCCTCTTCCTGAACAATTTCTTTGTGGCACAGAATGGTCTCTACAAAAATTTCAAAAGTAAAAATAAAATAATTCTTAAATTCTATGAGTTATAAAAGTAACTTAGGTATAATCAGCAAACAAATGTATGCCCAATTCACTGACACAGATATGATACAAGAAAAAACTAATGTTATATATGTTATACTAGGTGTTTTGAGGAAGCCTATGATGTAATTTGCAAAACAATTACACTATTGAAAGATATACTTCATAATAAAATCATAAGAAGCAATTTTTTGTTATTTTGACAATTAAATTTGGAATGTTCAAACAGTATATATTAATTCAGAATGTCAAAAAATTAAGAAGATTCTGATACAAATACATGTATATTATTTTTGGACAAAAAATACAGACAAGTAGACAGGCAGAAAAACAGACATTGTGATTCCAAGATATCCCAAACTTTTGGGAAGACTAAAACAAAGTTTATTTAACAGTGTGTAGTTACCTTAACTTTGAAGCAAGCCTTGGATCTTGGGATTTGTTCTTTATCTTATGAGAGGCTGACTGTATATTGAACCTGTAAGACAAATACTCACAGTCTCACACAGTAGATATTTTCTAAGAATATACATTTAATTAAAACTGAAACTATTAAAAAGAGAGAGTACAAGTTTGTAGGTTCTCTATAGTCTTAAATATATCTAACATTTAACCCGAAACTATAGGCATGCGCACCATTCACTAGTGTTGGGGGGAAAATAATTTTCAGTCAATGAATACAGTGGACCTTCAGATATCCAGACGCCAGATATCCGGATGCTTCAGTATCCGGTCGATTTTTCATCGGAACGAAATTTTTAAATGTTATTTTGTCTTGTTTAACTGGTGATTCAGATATCTGGATGTTTCACATATCCGGACAAATTGACTGGGAACCATAGTGTCCGGATAAATGAGGGTCCACTGTACATAGATGTAAATATTCAATGGATTAGCTAGCTGATGTTCTTTCAACACACATGCACATGTATTTATACCGTCACTGTAATAAATTTTTAGTTGAAATTCAAAAATCCAATTTATCCCCTCTCTCCCCAAAAAGTTATTGTATACTATATAGTTTCATAGCCTTTACAGCCAGCAAAATCTATTCATACTTTGCATATTTTAAGTGCACTGGATTAAAATTATAATGTAGAATAAAATTTCTAGAGTATTGAGTTGAGTTGAATTTATTTTTGATGAAGCCATGCAAACAATGTAGAATTATAAAAGAACAAAAAAAAATAAAGAAAGAAATATTCTGTCATAAAGAGACATTACAGATACTTTGATATTTTATTGCAAGTATTTAATTGTGATGATGCAATCGTCTGTCAAATCAGCTTCAGGATCAATCGCCAGTCTTAATAACCATAGACCTAAAGCGAAGGGATCGCCGACTCCTATGACGTCACACTAGATATCACTATACGATCTCCCTCCGATTGCAGCGCCCTCACCGGGATGTATAGAAAACATCCGGCAGTACAAAGATTACGTTATTTACACCTACATTGTCGAGATATTTTAGCATGGAATGAATTAAACTTTTGCCGAATGTACCAAATTCTTTTTACTAATACACTAACGAGTTCTTTGAGCAGCTTTTGAGGTATTTATCTTGTTTTTAAGTGTATAAAAAGCTATACAGTTTGAGTATTTAACATGACAGATGATGACCATGATCAAAGAGAAGCTGTCAAATTGCATGCGAGGTTGCTCAAGATGCTGCTCGATGAAAAAAAAGTTCATATATAAGAAACAGATAGGCCTATTGATACGTGAATTTTTTAAAGAGCAAACATCTTATGCTTAATAGCAGTGTTTGACAACGCTGATATCTCAACAGACCCCTATGCATGCATGACTAGGGTACAGTAACACAAGTAATGAGTACTAATAGGAGTATTCTTTGGCAAGCCTATATCCACCCCATTTTTTGGTTATAATGTAGGCAAGAAGTTCGCTCCTACCCCCCCCCCCCCCCATCCCCAAACCCACCCCCGACAGGATTTTCGAGTTTGTACGAAATGGACACATTTTCCTTTTTTTTTTTAGCTTGTCTAACTTTTTTAGGGTTTGAAATTGACCATAGGGTTAAAAGGGGTAAAGTTGTTCCCATTTAAATATGATTCTTTTAATATAAAAAAAGAACATTTTCCCTAAAGTCCTACGAGGCCCTCGTACCTAACAAGGTATAGGGAGTATAATATATATAAAAAGAAAAAAGGATAAGATTTACAAGTGCCTATGTGTTTTGAGCTACAGTAAGTTATTAAAACTTCTATTAAGCAGTTGATTCAAGATCAAACAGTTTGATCATAATGGCAGTAGATCTTGCATATATAAAATAATTACTATTGTTTGTTCTTCAAAGCTGCTGAACATGATGCTCAGCGATTATGATTTTGCTTTTTGCAGTTGTGATTGATTACATTGAAAATAAATATTTTAAAAAGACATTAAATATGCCATACATTTACATCTAAAACAGTGCTCACCAATATAAGCTCAATATAGAAAAGGAAAAGTCTAAAATTAAATGTAACAATGATTTTAATAATATTTCATTTACAGTCACATTATATTATTTAATATTTATATTGATGTAGTTTGTCTTTGAGTTATTATGATATACAAAAGTTAATTATAATCACATTCTGGATATACACAGTATAGTTGAAAAAATTGAAGTTCTAAACATGATAATTAAATCATTGAAATCCAGTCATGTGCAACTCAGCTGTACATACATGGGACACACCACTTGGCACTTGTTGATTTAATCCTGTGCAGGTTTGTGACCAATCTTTGTTCTTTCACATTTAACTCGTCAAACCAGGTGGTACATGGCATGACCATGTTCTAAAATATTTTCCATAGAGTTTGGTGTGCAAGGCAGACCCCTATTCTCATTTGAGACACGGACAGGATATCTACAAAACCTATGGGGAAAAATGAAAAAAAAAAATCTCTTAGAAATTCTTTTCAACACTGACAATGTTGTAATCCTGAATTAACACGATTACATAAATTACAGAAATCCAACTTTTTAAAAATACATAATTATGAAGATCATTCACGGGAACATTTAGTCTCACTTTATTAAGTTGTTGATCTAAAACCTGTAAATGGCACAGGTGCTTGAGGACAGGACCCCCCCCCCCCAAAATAGACCCCCGGGCCTGTTAGACTTTTTCACATAAATATAGACCCCAGGGCCTGTTAGACTTTTTCACTTAAATTATATATGGATGACACATTTGTGATAAAATCTATCCTATCAATATTAAGAAAATTTGATTAAACTAACATTCTATAAAATTTTTACCCAACTCTCGTTGATTTTTTATATAGAGTGTAGGGTAGATTCTAAAGAACGTTTGCTTTAGGAAATTTTCTAATTTTTTGTATAGATCTTATCACAAATAAGTCAATGAAAGATTATTTATTAGAAAAAAGCCAAGGGGTCTATATCGAAAAAGGGTGTCCCATCCTCAAGCACTTATGGTAAACGGCACTTCACAATGTATTTATTATTTATATCAATTCAGCGAAGATCTAAAATTGGTCGTTGTTCAAATATTGGTAGATAAATTGTGTCCTTATTTTGTAAAATAATTAAGAAGATAAACATGTACTACCGTAAAATATAATCGACAGCATTCAAGGGATGTCACGTCGTAGTCAGCTGATGTCTGCAGTTAAAACGTTTCCATCGACTCCATAGCGTAAAGTTATAACTTCCGAAGTAGTAAATCGAGATCATTTCGTCGAAGACAGCTTAGATAAGTGATTGATTTTTCTAATTTCTTGTTATTTTCTTAAAGAATGCAGAAATCCGTGATGTGACAACATTGATTTCATTACAGGAAGTTTGTTTCTATACATCCCGGTGAGGGCGCTGCAATCACAAGAAGATAGTGATTGTGACGTCATAAGTCGGCAGTCCCTTCGATTTAGGTCTATGTAATAACTTATCAGCTTCGGGCTCTTTGGACTAAAAAAAACAGCACTGTGACACTGAACTTAAGTTGCCGAATGCATCTATAGGCCATAAAAACAAACATTTTTGTCATTAAGTTTAGTTGAAGAAGGAATCCGGACTTGATAACGATCTCAACATACATAACGCCAACTGACATACAAGGTTTCTACTTTCACTTTCATATCAGTACGTAACAAAACGAAAACAAATTCAAGTTTTAAAAAGTAGTAATGCCTTAAGCCTAACATGTAATGTTTACATTCATTCAGAAACAAATTTTATCCAACTTACTTACAGATCACGAACGAATTAGGTTTACGAAATGCATGCAAGTATTGAAGTAATAAGAATATTACATAGATTTAAGTTCATACGCACCTTAATGAAATGATATTGAAACAATATGAATCAAAAGTCTTTAAAATAATATTGTTAGGAGATCACTTGCCTTTTCCAAACTACCACCACGTCTGCTGCAGCATTGACGTCAAAAATGACGTATATTTTCATCCGATAAAAGACAAAACCGGCCCGGAGAAAAATACGGAATTATTTTTATTGTACTTAGCCAAACCCAAAAGATTTAAAATGAAAAGAAAATTAATTTATTCTTTATCTATTTTGTCTGGGAAATGCATTTTAACAGAAAAAAAATTGTGAAAGGTTTTTTTTAGAAGGAAAGGGGGGGGGGGGGGGGGGGGGGGGGGGGCAGGGTAAACAGAGTAGAACTTTACATATAATTAATTACTAACAAATTCTTTTGAATTAATGTACATTTAAATTTATCTTTTGATATATATTATTAGAAATTGCAATTTTACTTCAGTATAACAAAGACAGATAAGTGAACACTGTTTCATATGATTCTCATATGATCACCGTTTCATATGATTCTCATATGATCACAGTCAAAACATTCGTATGAATTTTACCTGAGTATAACAAGGACAAATTAGTGAACATTGTTTCATATGATTCTCATATGATCAGTTTCATATGATTCTCATATGATTATTGTCAGAATATTCATATGATTCTCATATGCAGGATCTTTCATATGAGAATCATATGTGTATTACTTCATATGATTTACATATGTGTAATCATATGATTCTCATATGATTTGCCACATATGATTCTCATATGATTGTATATACATATGATTCTCATATGATCCACATATGATCCTCATATGAAAGGCAATGCATATGTGGATCATATGTGGCTAAATTGCCTATGTAAGAAGAATTAAAGTATTTTAAAGTATTTTCGTTTGTTTCATGATGTCTTCAGATATTTACCATTTCCTGACATTCGTACATGTACACATATTTCCAGATGGCATTCAGGATTCTATACAATATGTAATTTCAGCTGAGAAGACTGTATATTGAACCTGTAAGACAAATACTCACAGTCTCACACGGTAGATATTTTCTAAGAATATACATTTAATTAAAACTTAAACTATTAAAAAGAGAGAGTACAAGTTTGTAGGTTCTCTATAGTCTTAAATATATCTAACATTTAACCCGAAACTATAGGCATGCGCACCATTCACTAGTGTTGGGGGGGAAAAAATAATTTTCAGTCAATGAATACAGTGGACCTTCAGATATCCGGACGCCAGATATCCGGATGCTTCAGTATCCGGGCGATTTCTCATCGGAACGAAATTTTTAAATGTTGTTTTGTCTTGTTTAACTGGTGATTCAGATATCCAGATGTTTCACATATCCGGACAAATTGACTGGGAACCAAAGCAATTTAGCCACATATGATCCACATATGCATTGCCTTTCATATGAGGATCATATGTGGATCATATGAGAATCATATGTATATACAATCATATGAGAATCATATGTGGCAAATCATATCAGAATCATATGATTACACATATGTAAATCATATGAAGTAATATACATATGATTCTCATATGAAAGATCCTGCATATAAGAATCATATGAATATTCTGACAATAATCATATGAGAATCATATGAAACTGATCATATGAGAATCATATGAAACAATGTTCACTAATTTGTCCTTGTTATACTCAGGTAAAATTCATACGAATGTTTTGACTGTGATCATATGAGAATCATATGAAACGGTGATCATATGAGAATCATATGAAACAGTGTTCACTTATCTGTCCTTGTTATACTGAAGTAAAATTGCAATTTCAATAATATATATCAAAAGATAAATTTAAATGTACATTAATTCAAAAGAATTTGTTAGTAATTAATTATATGTAAAGTTCTACTCTGTTTACCCTGCCCCCCCCCCCTTTCCTTCTAAAGAAAACCTTTCACAATTTTTTTTCTGTTAAAATGCATTTCCCAGACAAAATAGATAAAGAATAAATTAATTTTCTTTTCATTTTGAATCTTTTGGGTTTGGCTAAGTACAATAAAAATAATTCCGTATTTTTCTCCGGGCCGGTTTTGTCTTTTATCGGATGAAAATATACGTCATTTTTGACGTCAATGCTGCAGCAGACGTGTTGGTAGTTTGGAAAAGGCAAGTGATCTCCTAACAATATTATTTTAAAGACTTTTGATTCATATTGTTTCAATATCATTTCATTAAGGTGCGTATGAACTTAAATCTATGTAATATTTTTATTACTTCAATACTTGCATGCATTTCGTAAACCTAATTCGTTCGTGATCTGTAAGTAAGTTGGATAAAATTTGTTTCTGAATGAATGTAAACATTACATGTTAGGCTTAAGGCATTACTACTTTTTAAAACTTGAATTTGTTTTCGTTTTGTTACGTACTGATATGAAAGTGAAAGTAGAAACCTTGTATGTCAGTTGGCGTTATGTATGTTGAGATCGTTATCAAGTCCGGATTCCTTCTTCAACTAAACTTAATGACAAAAATGTTTGTTTTTATGGCCTATAGATGCATTCGGCAACTTAAGTTCAGTGTCACAGTGCTGTTTTTTTTTTGTCCAAAGAGCCCGAATCTGATAAGTTATTAAGACTGGCGATTGATCCTGAAACTGATTTGACAGACGATTGCATCATCACAATTAAATACTTACAATAAAATATCAAAGTATCTGTAATGTCTCTTTATGACAGAATATTTCTTTATTTATTTTTTTTTTTTGTTCTTTTATAATTCTACATTGTTTGCATGGCTTCATCAAAAATAAATTCAACTCAACTCAATACTCTAGAAATTTTATTCTACATTATAATTTTAATCCAGTGCACTTAAAATATGCAAAGTATGAATAGATTTTGCTGGCTGTAAAGGCTATGAAACTATATAGTATACAATAACTTTTTGGGGAGAGGGGGGATAAATTGGATTTTTGAATTTCAACTAAAAATTTATTACAGTGACGGTATAAATACATGTGCATGTGTGTTGAAAGAACATCAGCTAGCTAATCCATTGAATATTTACATCTATGTATTCATTGACTGAAAATTATTTTCCCCCCCCCCCAACACTAGTGAATGGTGCGCATGCCTATAGTTTCGGGTTAAATGTTAGATATATTTAAGACTATAGAGAACCTACAAACTTGTACTCTCTTTTTTTAATAGTTTAAGTTTTAATTAAATGTATATTCTTAGAAAATATCTACTGTGTGAGACTGTGAGTATTTGTCTTACAGGTTCAATATACAGTCAGCCTCTCATAAGATAAAGAACAAATCCCAAGATCCAAGGCTTGCTTCAAAGTTAAGGTAACTACACACTGTTAAATAAACTTTGTTTTAGTCTTCCCAAAAGTTTGGGATATCTTGGAATCACAATGTCTGTTTTTCTGCCTGTCTACTTGTCTGTATTTTTTGTCCAAAAATAATATACATGTATTTGTATCAGAATCTTCTTAATTTTTTGACATTCTGAATTAATATATACTGTTTGAACATTCCAAATTTAATTGTCAAAACAACAAAAAATTGCTTTTTATGATTTTGTTATGAAGCATATCTTTCAATAGTGTAATTGTTTTGCAAATTACATCATAGGCTTCCTCAAAACACCTAGTATAACATATATAACATTAGTTTTTTCTTGTATCATATCTGTGTCAGTGAATTGGGCATACATTTGTTTGCTGATTATACCTAAGTTACTTTTATAACTCATAGAATTTAAGAATTATTTTATTTTTACTTTTGAAATTTTTGTAGAGACCATTCTGTGCCACAAAGAAATTGTTCAGGAAGAGGAGAAGTGGTGGATATTCATTTTTGGTACGGTACATGCAGTTCAAAGAGATTTTCAAAATGGTCATGGAAGATCAAAGGGAGGACAACTGAAAAAAATTGAAAGATACAGAAGGAAAAAGAACAAGGAAATATATGGAACAATTATGAAATGGGGATGATGTACACAATCTTGTCTGAATTTGAGCTGTGAAAATTTCCCATATTCTTATTGTATGCTGGAATAATCAATAACGTGATTTTTTAAAAATTTACAATAGAGAATACATGACAAATGTTATTGCTGATATTTTAATTTTGCTTTAGACACTTTCATGTCATATGGTATTTTTATACATGAACTAATTAAGTTATTCATTTGTACATGTCCAGTATACATGTTTAACTACTAAATCATTTTGCTGAAATCTTATAATTTGTACTCATGTTAGAATATGTTAAATACATGTATCGACAAATGCTACTGACTTGTTTGTATATTTTCTTGTTTAGAATGTACACTGTGAAAAATAAGTTATTTATCTTGATGAAAATAATTTTATCAAAAAGTTGTGTAAGCATTTTAAGATACTTTAAAATATTTAACCAATGAAGATAGATCATTGTAATGTAATGAATTTTCATCTAAAGCAGAAATATCTGATTTTTAAATGTGTACAAGAATGTGAAAAATATTGAAAAATAACACACAAGTGTTTCATATGATTTACATATGATGTCCTTTTCATATGATTCTCATATGTAAATGGCTTGAAACACACATAAGTGTTTCATATGATTTAACATATGATGCCATTTTCATATGGTTCTCATATGTAAATGGCTTGAAACACACTTAACTCATTCATATGCAAATCATATGTAGTTATTTTCATATGATTCACATATGTGGATCATATGTAAATCAGATGATTTGCTTCATATGATTCACATATGATGCCCTTTTTCTATGATTCTCATATGAAACCAATCATATGGAGAATCATATCATAGGCTAAGTTGCCTGTGTACCAAAAATATGTCCCGTCTCAGCTTATTTAAAAAAAAAAATTATGCATAAAATCTAGAAATCGGTGAGGGACAGATTTGTTCATTTGCCGTATTCAACCAATGAACAGAACATAAAAACACATCAGGTACTTTATAAACCTTTTTCTCGTACCAGTTTTACTAATGTTTATTTGGTTAAATTTATGAGGAGGTGTTTCAAATGCATCTAATTTTACCAAGGGTCTTTGCCTTTCTTTTGTGCTGAAATTTCATTTGTATAGAACCATGAACGCCATTTAGAAATACATGTACAAATATTAGTAAATGGTCAATATCTGATCATGAAACAAACGAAAATAATGAAATTCTTCTTACCAAAATATTCCCAGCCTTAGCTTTAAAAAACAGATTATGCTTTAACCTAGGATATTGGTGAGGAACAGACTTGATCGTTTGCTTTAATCTACAAGGAACCAGGGTATTGAAACATGTCAGTTACTTTATAAGAAGGATATGGAGATAACGAACAGTATTCAATCTCAAAGTCCATTAAACCATATACAAAATCAGAGCACAGCAAACACGGACCTCCCAAAACAAGGTGGGATGGGCCATAAACCTTTTTTTTTTTCC
>NW_026940740.1:0-12429 GCF_032062105.1 Saccostrea cuccullata
AGTCAGTATCTAGACAGAGAATTCTTACATCTAGTAACCTGATATCACAAGGAGTCAGTATCTAGACAGAGGATTCTTACTTCTCCTAGTAACCTGAAACCACAAGGAGTCAGTATCTAGATAGACGATTCCTACTTCTCCTAGTAACCTGATATCACAAGGAATCACCATAAAGACACGGGATTCTTACTTCACCTTCTAACCTGATATCACAAGGAGTCAGTATCTAGATAGACGATTCCTACTTCTCCTAGTAACCTGATATCACAAGGAGTCCTCATAAAGACACAGGAATCTCACTTTTCCTTCTTACCATATATCACAAGGAGTCTGTTTCTTGAGAGAGGATTCTTACTTCTCCTAGTAACCTGATATCACAAGGAGTCAGTATCTAGACAGATTGTTAACTCAGTTTGTGTTATAATTGAGGAATGTGTTTATAAACGAAAATTGCGATATAACAATTAATACAAATCAAGTGAAAATATTTGTCCAGTAATAAGAGTAATAAGAAAAATACCGAATGGTTTTGTATAATATTGTTTATTTCTTTTTATGTATGATTAAATGATACTAAATTAATAAATAAATGATGATTATGATGATGGTGATGATTTGATTAAATTTTTTGTGAAGGTTTATTTGCAACAGTCTGAAATACTTCCCTTAATACTTTTTTAAGGCTATACACGGATCAAAATATGGCGAATATGACATGAAGCACTACACTATGACGTCACCATATGGTGTCTATAATAACAAAATATGCCTTAATGTAAATGTGAAAAGTCCAACACTACTCCGGGAATAATTAATTTCAGTTATGATAGTTATGTAAAACATCTCTGTACCATGTGTGTTTATTATATATATATATATATTTGTAGGCTATTATTCAGGTGAGGTGCCTGTCATAGCTATTACATGTTCGCGATGTTGTGTACATCTTTAACCTGAACACGGTTTATAGTAATATGTATCATTGTTGATTTTTTTAAAATATTAAAAAAATTAACCTCACTGAAATCTATAAATTATTGGACACGTTGGTAAAACCATGGTGCACGGAATCATTTTCTTTCGTATATACGTTTTTCATGCTAATTTTTAGTCCATTGTTTATTCACTGAAATGACGACGTATTTTTCCATCATTTCCGGATAATTAAAAGGAGCATTCAACGCGCAGGTACGATAAGGCTTCCCAGAGAATATTGTAGTGTACTCTCTGCATGCACTTCTCTGAATTACAAATGTATGAAGTCATAATTGAAAATGACGTCAAGTCACTGCTACTTGAGCTGTAATAATGCAGAGAATGTCATAAACTTTACAACTTATTTCAATATGCATATAAAGTTTCAGAATCCTAGATTGAAATAAACGTGTTTTTATCATTTTTTTTTTAAAGTCTAATATATCCGAATAATTTAGAACAATTTGCTTTATTACTCTTGTTTAAGAGTCGGCATGTTCAAACTACGTACGAAAATATACGTTTGATATTTACTCTTTTTTATACCCGTGGACAGAGGAAGAATTCATAATATGTGAATAAAGAGCCTGTCGCTGGTTGTTAATGACTATTTATTTAATATCTTTTGTGGAAATATGTAAGAGGAGTTTCCTCTCTAACTGAAACCTGCTTTGGAAATATGTATAATGGCTTTGTTTAAAAATAGATGACGGTATTCAGCGGTAAATACCCACAGATTTGTCGGTAAGTTGAAGTTAATATGAAATAAATTGTTCCAAAGAAATAGTATAACTTTTCTTAAGCACATTTCGGGTTCACAAGGATGCAACGAGTTTTTTTATATGACAAAAAGTATATAATAATTGTGTTAATAACCTGCGCCGAAGCGATTTATGTGAAACATTTCAAAAAAGAAGAAATCACCGTCACGTTATCAAGAAGGTCATATGACATAGCAACAAATATGTTTATATATAGCCTAGAGGATTCTCTGTATGAATTTGGCGTACTGAAGTACATAACTTATAAAAATAAAACTCATAATCATCTATGAATGCAGTGCTACGTTTTAAATGCATTTTGAGCTCCGGTAAGCCTTAACAGTACTGCGCGGGAGAGATGTCATACTCTTCCTTGGCACCTTATCCCACCTCTAAGGTTTCAGAGATCCGTATTTGCTCTGTTCCTCTTTTATATTATTTTACGGACTTCGATATTGAATATTGTTCGCTATCTCCATATCCTTCTTTATTCTTGGTTAGGAAAAAAGGGCATGGCGCTGGTAAAAATCGGAATGGCGCCGTGTCAGGCTGTTTTGCTTTAAATTTAACAAAAACTGACGAACCAGAAGATATACGAGGGCTGTTCGAAAATTATTGAGACATTTTGTATATTTTGCTTCCTAATGAACGTCTTTCGGTGAAAATTTGCATATACGTTTGGCATACACTTAGAATTAATGAAAGCAAGAAATATTTTACAAATATTAATATTATCTCTACAATGGTATATAAATGAGTCAATAGTAGGGGTACCCGGAGCAGTCACGAGATCAGATATTGAAAAAATGTATCACCAATGTTCTAACTCTTCTTGGACCTATACTAAAAGCGAAAATAAATCAGTTTATGTGTGTAATTTTTCACAATTGTTAGAATTTTGATCCAAAATACGGTGATCATAAGAAAGTGAATCGCAGTAATGAAATCTGCTAACAACGACAAAATGGATTTTTACGTCATGGGCGGAGCAGCCAGCATACATAAAATTTCGCGTAGCGCAATGTAGAAATCTTTTCCAGACAGATTGACCCGCTTAAACAATAACAAAGAGAAAAATTAATGTGTTATGATTTGTTATTTCATTGGTGTACATTTTTTTTTTACAATCAATTGATCCAGAGTAAAAATTAAAAGCTCTGGACGTCCTCCAGTTTTTACGCACGGTATTAATACCGTTATGATATATATAATATATCAATATCGTTTACCAGCATTGCTCAAATCGGCAATGCATGATTCTAAGTCATCATTTGCCGCAAATGAATATTTTACACTGGAATAGCAACAACATATATTTTTAAAGAATAGTTTCAGGCAAAAAGACAGACTTTTGAAATATTATACGTAATAAAAAAGAAGAAAGAGTATTAAACGCTTCCCAATTGTTTCAAATGCGAAACCATCTCCGGTTGACGTGACATTAAATGACGTAGCGATGCTGCTCCGGTTAGACAGACATATGCATTTTTATTATTTCACCAAATATTATCCAATTATCATAGGAATTATAAAATTGGAATAAGTGTTTTATTAGTTCTTTATATTTTGATGAAAATATCTCCGTTCTTTATGGAGTAAATGTTATTGTCTCAATAAATTCCGATCAGCCCTCGTACTAGACTTGAATTGAAAAATTGTTTTAACAGATGAATTAATGATCTTTCTACCTGCGATCATATTATGTTTGTAAAAGAAATAACAGTAGATCGGGTACTATTTACTAATGAATTCATAACTGATTTTTTTTTCTCAAAGAATGCTTTAATATCCTGCGCAGTAAAAAGAAATACGAGAAATGAATAATATATGAGAATGGTCAATGAATTATTGAAGTCTTGTTTTTTTCTCCAATAATATTTACTTGATGTTGATGTCTTGTTAGCCAGCGATGTATCACTGTATGTATAATTAACTGACTCAATTTGAAAAGTGATCCCAAATCTGATGTTTTATTCAACATACATGGGGATTCTCCTATACTGTAAAAACAGTATTACTTGATTTGAAGAAGTCTTGATATGTTTATAGATCAGTTTGAAGCTATGGTGATTATTCAACAAATAAAAATGTCACCAACCTGAAATATATTTTGTTTGAAATAAAACGATCAGCATATTTATCAGAAACAGATGGCTAAATTTCATTCGTTGCCACTTTGTTACTATCTCTGTATAATTCATAATAAGCCAACAAATGGTGAGGATTTATTAAACCATTAACTGATTTGTTAACTCATTATAGACTAAACTATTGGGAATTATTCGCACGAGCATTAGATTTTTTTTCATCTCTAACCACATTTCTTTCATACAATGTGTACTTTTTGGTAGTTCATGAGTACTAAGAAATGCAATATCTGTGCCACTGCAATTTTCCTTTTTTTGAAAACCATTGAAAGATCCACATATTTTTAAAGCACCATAAACTTCAAACACTGCTTTATGTTTTGCAATTGTCCAATTTAAAACCAAAGAAACCTTGTTGTTAGATAAAAGGAAAGCATTGAGGTAGGTCTGGATGTTTTAAGTTATCTCTCATACTGGTATGTTTTTAAAACCTTGAGGTAGAATTCTTCTCATAAAAAACAGTATTTCATTTGTAAAATAAAATAATGAAAGTTTCACAAAATCAAGAAAACGATATTACTAAGTGGGTGGTATCAGTTAGAATAGTTTTGACCGTTTTATACTAGAGTACAAGTCAGGTCAAGTTCATTGCTTTTTCCCTGGACATTAAGAAAAAAAAACAATTTCATCCCATCATGTGATTTGGTCTTCTATTTAAAAGATTATTTTTTGTTCTGTCAGTATCTAAACAGAGGATCCTTACTTCACCCAGTAACCTGACACCACAAGGAGTCAGTATCTAGACAGATGATACTTACTTCTCCTAGTAACCTGATACCACAAGGAGTCAGTATCTAGACAGAGTATTCTTACTTCTCCTAGTAACCTGATACCACAAGGAGTCAGTATCTAGACAGAGGATTCTTACTTCTTCAAGTAACCTGATATCACAAGGAGTCAGTATCAAGACAGAGGATTCTTACTTCTCCTAGTAACCTGATATCACAAGAATTCAGTATGTAGACAGAGGATTCTACACTTCTCCAAGTAAACTTTACTTATATACAGATCAGACACACTTTGGGGGATTTAGGAAAAAAATAGATTAATGGTAAATATCTATTATCACACTCCCCTGGATTGTAATATGATAATTTTTCATACGTAATTGTTTATTTTTGTGTTATAGTCTGTTAATTATCACAGAATACAATATCTTTAAAAAACTGTTAATCTTGTTATCCTTTGAACTCGGATTTCATTTTAAATACGGGACTTACCCTAGACGGCCCCGTTACATAAATATTTGGGGTTTGTTTTAGGGATAATAAAGTTATTCATCAATGTTTTATAGCCTAGTAGTGTGTTTACCGCTTTTTTTTTCTTTGTAAACAATGTCCCTATGGAGTGGGATTCCGATTCTTTTGAATTGTTGCAAAAATCTACAACCTCAATACAAATTGGTGAATTAAGATGTAAAATCTCATTACTAAAATACATATTCTCATATTCTCCAAAACAGTATATCAATCTTTTCTAAGTCGATCTGTAATAGGGGACTTTATTAATGCTAGTAATTCGTATGATGTTACATGTATTATTCTTCCATACGTTTTTACAAACTTAATCCATTGACCTACTTTTTGGCCGAAATTTTAAATTGATTTATTAAAAATAAGATTTTTTCTGAGTACTTTGCACATTTACCATACTCTTCTTTGTCGAAATGTGGCCCCATAAAATGACACTGCTGCATATAATTCATGCCAGTAGAAAAGATAATATAGACTGAATTATTTATCCCCTACAATAGTACATTGTTACCATTGAATAGAAAACTGTTTTACATTAACGGTTTTAAACTTTCAAATTTTGCGATGGGGCATATCTTACAATATGCTAGATTTCAGAAAGTAACTTAAAAACACTGCTAAGATTTTAACACAGAAGAAAGTCGAACAGATGGGAACTAATGTTATCATTTTGTACCATTTCTGTTAATGTATAGGAAGTACAAAGGTTACATGATTGAGTTATTTCTGTAAGTCTAGGCAACACAGAGAACTGCTTGCAAAAGGACGAATAAAAAGGCGGCTGCCACTGAAAAAAACCCACAGGTGAACTATAACGGTCCATCAGCCAGAGATGGATTGTGAGTTTTCAGTATTAAATCCTTAAGTAAAAAGCCAGGGTTTTTATAAATTATGCATTATTAATTATACACAGTCTTTATGATACAGATTATTCTCATATGTATTGTAGAATATAATGAAAACAATGCATATATATTATGTAATATAATGAAAACAATATATGTGTACGAGGGATGTCCCGTAAAATCGTGGACAAGTTGTCTAGTGTGAAAAATAAACATCATTACGTTCTGAGTTTTCACTATTATTTAGTACATATTTTAGTAATATACACAGCAAATCTCAGATAAATATATGCATAAATAAACAAATTATGAGATTTTATGCCATGCATTGTATAACCTTATGGCGCATGGATTTTAACGTCAAAGTGTTTAAAACAGCGTCAGGTTTTATCTTTGCTGAAGATAAAGTTGGATGACTTCGACTTAAAGGATGACTGCACTTAAGGAAACTTAGAAATTGCGACATAATTAATTAATTAATTTTTAAAATGGGCATTTCTCTTTCAATGGTAGAAATGGTCAATGTCTTAACTGCAACTTTGTGCAATTATGTTAATTAAAAGTTCGTATTAACGAAGTTCGAAGTCGTTTTTAAAGGGAGGGGTCATCGCATATTCTAGAATCTCCATAGGATAATGAGTACGCCCATCTTTTTACAGGCTTAATACATAGTCAGCGCATGTTTGTCTATTTATCTCCTTTTTATGGTAGTTGTATATTTATATATATTACCTCATATTAAAAGGAGATCAATAGACAAACATGCGCTGATGGTTAAAAAGAGAAAAAACTGTTTCTTCTGTGTTTACTTTCTCTATAGCACACTGGCCATTTTGACCACGTTGTTACCTGTTGAATATTATAATTAACCACGTGATTTCTATACCCAGGTAACTCTGTGAATACTAAAATTCCATCACGTGACGTGTAAGGAAACACGCATTCTGCTTGCCGATAGTGATTGTTTATATCTGTTTCAATCCATTCCCGTCGAGCCACGGGATATTCTTTTTTCTCTTAGATATCTATAAGATTATTTTTATATTTATCTCATAAGCGTTTCATTTTACTATCCTTATATATTTTTGAATGCATGTCTCTACATGTTCGTAGTCTACAAGAAAAAAAGAGATTTATTTATTATGTTTTGAATCATTGCTTAACATAAACATCCAAAGTAAGATCCAGTAAATAAAATTGAAATCATACCATCCTCAGCACGCCAATTTATTGGGAAAAGTAATTATAATAGAAACTAAAAAAAAACACTTGAGTAATTGTGATGTTTTTCTTTCTTTTTATAAAAGGGAAAAAAGAAAGTCAGTCTTCTTGTTGTGATCGGGTCTCGATCCCGGACCTAAATATTATTGATTCTGTGCATTACCGACTGAGCTAGTCGGCACTTATATTCGAACACGCAAATTGTTGATATCAGCCATTGCTGTTGATTATCAATGAGAATGGCTACTTCTACTGGTCGATGTTATTTGTTATTAGTTTTATATACATGTACTTTATCTGAAAACTTAAAAAATAATAGTGACAAACATATGACGAGAGAGAGAGAGAGAGAGAGAGAGAGAGAGAGAAAGAGAGAGAGAGAATGCACCAAATATAAATACAGTAGCTATTCTAATTTTAGACCACTAGCGTATCACAATATTAGCTCCACCTCTTATGCATATTTATAAATCTTATCTTCAATCAAGAGCAGATAAGTCTAATTTCCCAATATTTGCAGAGAGGTGGGGTAAGGAAACAGCGGATTATTTCATTGCAACGCAGTTTATAACATTTATGACATTGCATTTCATTTGGAAATAGACTAAACTCTATAATAAATGACTTGAAACAAAAATAAAATCAAAAATAAATATAACAACAGAGATCGAAAAAGGCCCCAAAACCGGCGTTAAGTGCAGTCATCAGGAATTTCATTGATGCACATTCTTTAGTCTCAATAAACAGCCGAAGAACCAGTTGGCACCCTCATGCGATCTTCTGAAGATTTGTTAGTAAGTTACGGACAATATTCTCACTATCATTCAACTAAGACCGGTCACGGTAGCCTAGTGGTAGAGCGTTCGCTTCGTGATCGGGAGGCCCGGTTCGAATCTCGATCGCGGCGCCGCGTCATACCTAAGACGTAAACATAGGTAGTGACTGTTCCTTCGCCAAGCGCTCGGCACTAGAAGTGAAAGTCACGGGTCTTTCGGATATGACCTTAAAAACGTAGGTCCCGTGTCACGGTAGGCGTTGGCACGATAAAGAACCCTCACTGCTCAATGGCCCTGAGTGCCGAGTATAGGTCTAAATTTGAAGCCCTTCACCGGCATTGGTGACGTCTCCATATGAGTGAAAAATTCTCAAGAGGGACGTTAAACAATATACAATCAATCAATCAATCATTCAACTAAGAGAAAATCTCATATCGGCGGTCTACTGTGACAGCGTCTTTTGCCATTACATTAGGAATTTGTCCGTAGGTTTTGTCCTCCCCAGGGACTCGATAAAAAAACTTGGCTAAAAAAACTCCTTTTTCATTTGTATACTTTAGATATGGTGATATTTTTATGATCTCTTTTCTTCTACGGTCATTTCAAGTCTCTAAAGGTGTCATTACAACATCGAAATATAACTGAACTGTTCTCCGGTGCGCCGTAACGTCATAAAACGTCGCTATTTTTCGTGTGTTGTGTTTACCACTTTCCCAATTCGAATGCTCAAGAAACTGCCAAAAATTAAGCAAATGCCTTAAAATTTTTACAAAGACTACAAAATTGATTATGGAATTGAATTAGGATAATTTTAATCCAAATCTTAAGTATTTAAAACTTTTATTTTGAATTCAAACTTGTGTATTCTTTAATAAAACCTTGGTTTTTTGACCGTGTGCCGTAGGACAATACCTTGTGCACATTCAAGCATAATAAAATCTTTATTTTTGCCTATATTTTATCAAAAAATTATCATGCACTTAAATATGATAAATAAACATTTGCTGAAATTTTCAGCTTAGTGTGCCCATTACTTTTCGAGAAAAACGCTTTGTCCACGATTTTACGGGACAACCCTCGTATTATAGAATATAATGAAATTAATACATGTCGCGTATGAAGTTATTGCATAAATGCTATATACAATCAAGAAGAAAACTGTGATGTATCCATCAATTGTCAAAAACATAAAGTAAACAATTCCTGGAAATAATACCCCATTCCTACGACGAAAAGTTGCTCATGTGTGTTACATTACATATAAGTAAATCTACATAGGAAGGTAAAAGTTAATTTGCTATGGGTTCAGACGAGAGTTATGTACAGTAACGTAATCCTCACATAATCATATAGATTAAGGAGATGAACAGATTCAGAATTGCGAAGTTCTATAGAAAAGGGTTTTTCCTTACTGTTTGAATATAAGACTAATCTTTAAGACTAACTTTTAAATCTTCCTCACTGATTCCTTGGTACAACTTAATTAATGACTTTAAGGAGAAAGAATTGTATAAAAATTAATCTCGAAGAAGCAGAACGTAATAAAATTATCAACATGAGTTGCAAGATTGACATGGGAAATTTTTATTGCAATTTTATAATCAAGTTTTTCAATGATAGAAAAAAAAATACATTTATAAACTACAGTTACTCATATTTGCGATGGAAGAACTTTTATATATAAGCTTTAATTATAACAAAATTACATTATTGTCGTCCTGTGCACTATTGATCTTTTATATAATGCTCTATATTCAATTGTACAAAAACATTTCTTCTGAAACAATTAAAACAATTTACTTTGGTTTTATTCATCACAAGGGTTTAAATCATATACAAATTTTATTAATCATAATAACACATATAAATAGCAAAATAATTTTCTCAAAAAAAAAGCTCATATTGCTTTATTGTTGGAAAATATTTTTGCTTCCGTATCAAAGATTGTAGAAGAACCGTTGGGTGTAAAGAATAATTCGACTTGCCATCTACTAGACAGTTGACTTATTTTGGCAGAAATAGGACCATTTAAAATATTCTTGATGTTGGAAAATGTACAGTATGTGAGGTGTGCGAGGCCATTATAAAATATCTGCTTGAATATTTTATCAATAATCATGTATTTTCCAGTAGAATGAAAAGGGTGAAAAAAATCTAACAGCGATCGATCTCAAAAATCTTTGAACAATACAAATATGTACGAGGTTTGTCCCAAAATCCCGTAGACAAGCGTTGTTTTGTAGGAACCCTACGTCACACATGAATGAAACTTCGTATATAGATTAAACAAACACTATCTAATAAATTTATGGACAATATGGAGTTACTATACAAATTATTCCAATTTAAAAGACGCATTTCATTGTCTGGTGTAAGTAGGCGGTGCAATACCCAAAAGATGCAATTAAAATTTGGTATATTAAATTTAAAATCCTACGGAAAATTAATTACTAACCCATATTTTTTGAATGGAAATGAAAATTCTTAATATTGTTTAATTAACTATATTTCCTCAAATTTTGGTGTGTATGCTTTGATAAATATGAATTTTATAACATTTTATATACATGGGGCTAAAATTTGAATTTTTGAAAAATGGCGGCTGCGTTGGCCCAAGCGGCGCACTGGACTATGATCAACTGTTTTGATCCTGAATGCACTCTCACAGAAATGTACCAGTCATAAATGTTTGGTAGACTAGGAAACTTTTTCTCCTCCTTAGTATTTAAAATGACTTAAACGGTTTCTCTATGTATATGTCAATAACAGGAATTAAAATAAACGACAGGGCTAAGAAATGGACAAGAGTTCCATTATAAAATCCATTAGATAAAATAGACGAAAAGCCCGTAGAAATATAATGTTTTCAAATTATTATTATTTCATACCTGTACATGCATATACTTTGTTTACATATTTTAATGTTTAATCATAGCATAGTAATTAAGATATTTCACATTTATAACTATAACCGTTTTGTTAGATTTAAGAATTTGATTCTGGTAGTTGAAATATTTTCCCCAAAATTTTGAACCGTTGACATTTGTATTTTTTGACGTTGCAGATTGCTCCGGGTGTTAGAGAATGACATCACTTTAAATATTATTACTCGAAAAGTTTTCAAGTAAACAGGATAAAACTTCGTAATTTATCTGCTAAGAACACGCTTTATCCACCCTGAAAATTTTATAAAGATACATTAATTTCTTCAAAAGATATGAGCTCAGTCTACGAAATTTTGGGACAACCTTCGTAAATAGGAAACTAACAGGAACCTTTGGACATTGATGATGAAATCCGGTGTCAAGGAGGTTACTCACGAATGCTTACTTTCACTAGTTTATTGAAATTCCTGTAACATTAATCTATATATAAGTAGCTTCCCTGAATTAAAAACAGAAAGGTAGAAAAAAGTCATCAAGAGCTAAATGGTAATGGGGCCGAACGATTGATGGGATGTATGTTTCTATCATAGCTCCGAAGCATTCCCAAGAAAAGGACTTGCATAGTAAGGGCACTACTTATTGATCGTACAGGACACTTGCTTGGGACCACAGCTCTATATCTTTAGAGACATAAACATAGGTTTGCAAGAATGGTTCAAGATGCCCTCGTTTTTGCAAATTAAAAAAGTTGTCTCGGTGGGGATAATAGCTCCTTGATTTTAAGAGTCTTGCCTTCTATAGTCACCAAGTCGACGTGTGGCGCAGTGATTTGTGCGTCTGCTATAGAGTCGCAAAATAAGGACTTGATCCTTACGTCGCAGGTTCGAATCCCATTGTTGGGCGTGGAGTCCGATCCTTCGGATGAGACCGTATAAACGGAGGTTCCATGTCGCATCAGGTGCTGGCAGAGAAAAGATCATTCCCTGCTCAGTGGCCTTGAGTGCCTAGTAATAATGTTGAATTCTCGAGAGGGAGTAAAACACTATACAATTAATCAATCAATCTAGCAACCATGTTTACTGACTGATATTTTACACTCCATTGCATACATAACCAAAACAACACTTAAAATGAAAATTTATAAAATAAACAGAACAAAATACATGCATAAGTAAATCTGTTGCTTGTTTATACGATACAATTTACACACACGAACTAATAGTTTGCTACAAAGTGTATGCAGAAGTTAATCTACACCTAGTCCAGACCAGGCGTAAATTTAATCAACTGTGCAGATTCTGCAAATGAGTATATCAGTTCATACAACAAAAAATTGCACATGTGAGTAAATTTACTCATTTGTAAAATATACTGAGGTATGCGAATCATGTCGTATGAATGGGGTATATTTCTTGATAATCAAACCACATCTATTTGTTGATAAAACATGCCTCTGAATCATAGATACTATAGTGGAGACGATTTACAAAAAATTTCTAGTCAAAAGAAAATAACACAAAAACGAAACAATTTAAAACATTTTCAATTCCAACAGTAAATATTGGC
>NW_026940741.1:0-126199 GCF_032062105.1 Saccostrea cuccullata
TAGGTGAAGTTCTGTTTTGGGTACAGTCGATCCATTTTTGACAGAATTATATCTCTTGGACTTAAAAAAAAATCAAATTATTTGCAATAGTTTTGACAGCGTTAAACAGTAAAATTACAGTAACACTGTAAAGCATATAATTCCTGTTTGTATATTATTTACTCTCATACGCTACGGTATTTACATGTTTTGTACAATAAATTCTGTGAGGTCTGTTTGTTATATTAGATACTGTAATACGCCATGGTTTATGTTATATAAATCAGCTGGTCGATTATATAGTGAAGAAGCACGTGTTCAAACATACCTAAGTATGTGTATCTGTTAAAAATAGATGCTTATTAATTATTTTTCTTAAGTATTACTCATACTTATTACTTTCCTTGTTGCTCTTTAAAGTAATATCATATTATTACTTGAACGAAAATTGATATACCTTTTAAAGAAATGATATTGAAAATTTTTAAGCAAATTCTTTACAATTTTTTTTTTTTTTTTTTTTTGAATATTGGATTTTTAAAATATAAACGTATACAATCCTTCAGCAATTTTTTTCATCCTTTTAGCGCTATCTCTCAAACAAAGTATTAGATAATTTTCCTTCTGAGAACAGAAGGATATCTGGTAATTTGGGTATGAAATAGAATGTTCGGTCAAGTAGAAGACATTGTTTTAAATCCAACAAAAACACAATCAGTTCATTTAGTCGATGTATGCTTCGTTTAACCCATTCAGGTCCTCTTGTGATTTCAATTAATTGTTTAATAAAATCCCAATGCACGCAACAGTGTCTAAAGTTCCAGGCACGTTGATTTTAAACCACGTCTTGGAACTTCCGGTACGGATAAAACGGATGCCGGTCCTTCGGACGTTTAATCGTCGCCTAGCATGCGATAATATCATTTCTTAATGGATAAATATTCTGTCTAATAGAATTACTGTCGCAAAGATGGTGTTCTCAAGCGCGATGCTCGTGGCGTTCGTGCTTTCAAAAATAGCATTTTTTAAGCAAACATATAAAGATTATTAAATGATTTGAAACCTTCAGAAATAAATGCATCGGGATTTCAGTCTCGCAATATCATTCTGTGTTTTCCTTGTTCTTGCGAATTTTATTTTTCCGATTCATATTTCTTAATAAAAAAAACTTATTCAGGAAGTCAATTTGTAAAACTAAAATTTCATATTTATTTTCAAAAATATGTGTACTAAAATATATTTATTTGATAATTAATGTATTATACTCCCATTTTACTATTAGTGGGAAATGTTGAAGTCGAAAAGCCAAAAGTGATTCCGTTCAAAATTTCCAAAATGAATATACAAATTAACATTTCATTTGCAACATAAATTTGCAATAATCCTAGAAAAAATGACACCATTTTCAATTTATAATCAACATATTGAAAGGATACTATACAATAAGAATGTATATCACAGTACATGTACATAAAATTAGGTTTTTACATAATCAGTGGGTGTACTTTGTATTGACATCCGGTAAAGCAAATTATACTGGTTCACTCTTATTAAGCCAGTTGGTGTGAGCTCGCGGTGGCCTTTCTCAGGCTTTCATGCGTGCTTCCATCTTCGCCTGCCAAGGGTTTTCGGTCCGCTCTGCTCCCCATAAACTAAATTTACTGGGAACAGACCGGATCGAAAGCCCTTGGCTAGCGAAGACGACGCGCTTCGTGTGTCTCAACTTCACTTCACGGAATAAAAATCGACACCCCTGAAATTAATGATCTTTATTTGTTTATTTCAAGACAGACTATTGTAACTGGAATTTGAAATGTTACAAGTAATTCTTTTTTAATAAAATAGCATTAGTAATTTTAACATAGTTGAAATAATGAATGAATGAATAATAACTGATAAAAATAATGAGGAAATAGTTTTTATACATGTATAAAACAGTCTAGCACAACGACCCACATAAACCTACGTGTAATTAATTTATTCTCATCATTACATGGATCCCAAGTTTAGATAGCCAAAGTGGAATTTCCCAGTTGTTTTGTAACCCGTTTAATTTATTCTTTTTACACTCATGTATTATTCCTTCATACTTTTCTTCAACAGTGTTGGAGTTTTCAGACTAATCAAATTCCTCAAAAAGTCATATGACGTATTTTCATGGATGAAATTTTCAATCCTATCGAATACAGTTCAAAAGTTTACAGCGTTATATAAGTTAGTATATTTACTGAGAAAAAGCAATTTGCGTTTCTTAATGCCATATTCTTAATTATATATTAGTTTATTTTGTATAAGTATTCGCGTATTCCCTGTTAACAGTTCAAAGATGTACATGTAAAGTCAAATTGTATGAAAATATCTGCCCAATTTGCAAAGATGTTAAATATAATTTTATAATACTGTATTTCTTCATGTATCGATACCAGAAACACTGTGCACGAAGGAGAGAAAAATTTCTGAAAATTATTTGAATGTCAGAACAGATATATCAACTTATTATATGTTATTCGTTTAATTAAAACTTTATCAATATTATTATATTGAACACTTTGAATATGCGGACACTGGAACTGAAGTGTAATACACACATCTAACCTCGTGTACGGCTGAATATTATTATAAAGTCTTTTGTTTAAGTCTTTGTAATTAATCAAAGATGATTACAAAACAACGGTACGATCCGATTGCAGTAAGACGATTGGTCAGACTGTAAGCCCTATGTGACACTAACGATGGTCTTTGTTTCTTTGACATCAGGCGCGACAAACTCTCGACCAAACTTAGATTGGAAATCAACGAGTGGTCAAGTATTTGAATATAGCAATAATTAAAGGGAAATTATTTCATAATAAAGTAATTTGCAGGTAACGTGCACCGCGGGGTGGTCCTTTTCGAAATCTGTTGACTTTTTTCGTGTTTGAACTTATGGTATATTTTTGGCATTTAGCCGCTGACACTTTGGTTTTGTTATCTATCAATTAGGTAAATAAGAAGGTGTGACCGCCGCCGTTGTCTATTTCACGGGGTGTTAATTTTTGATTTCTGTTTATTGATTCTCTGCTTAAGTATGACAATAAGAAAAGAAATTGATCCCTGATTATTGAATTGATTACAAAAGAATCACCTGTCTTTCAATATATATATATGTAAATTATATTAACAACAATAAACAAAACTTCCTTTTTTCATAATGCATATATCTAGTTCTTTATTTCTAAAAATTAAATATTTTGCGTGGTCTTTTAATTTTCACCACATTTCAACGACAATAGGAAAACACGATATTCCATTCAATTAGCACGATCTTTGCTTGATGTCTATCGGTACATGTAGAAAGGACACCCAACTTTAAAAATTAAAAAAAGTTGCGGAATTAGAAATATTATTTGAAAAGCACATTTATTTGGTTTCTTTTTCTTTTAATTTTCTTTCCCCATGTCCACATGAAATGAAATAATTGAAAATTCCATAAAAAAAAGAAGCAACATTTTTTTTCAGGCGTTCTTTGACCATGAAATAAAATAAATAAAATGCAGGTGACTTTAAGTGCAATTTTTTTGTCCGTAAAAGATGTTCAAAACACATTTTTAACAATTCCGTGTCAGTAAAACGGCTAAGTTCAAAATATCAATAATTATTTTTCTCAACTAAAAACATCGCTCAATCAGAGCAATGATTAGCGAGTAAAATCTCTTTGAAAAGAAGCTTCTCAATGCGATTCTCGTTAAACTAATAATGATATGGCAAATGCAGACATTATGCGAAAGGCGCCTATTCGTTCCCTCATTTGTTGATAAAGACTAAGGATACGCCCCCTTCTTAGAATGGTAGAATATGATATGATTACATTGTTGCAAGCTTACGCGGTTACTCCCAGTGAAAACAAACAGGTTCGCTCGAGTATCGGTTGACCAATCAGAAAAGCGATCATTTTTTTAAAAAAAAATCTATCGATATTGGCTAATTAGCGTCAGTTTTATCATTTCATTGGTGATTAAATAATTACAGAATAAAGTTGGTGAGGAAACGTGGACTACCTTCACATATTGCTTCTTATAAGATAAAGCAAGACCAGTTGGGAAAGTTACATTTGAAGAAGACAAATTATTTAAGAAAAATGGACCTTACGACCGGCAGTGTGGCCAGCAAACCAGCTGTATCTTTCAGCATGGACAGTATCCTACGAAAGAGTTCACTAGAAGACGAAGATACAGAGGTTTCAACCATTACAAGCGGCCCTGACGGTGAGTAAAAACAAACCAT
Source organism: Saccostrea cuccullata (assembly GCF_032062105.1). Taxonomy (NCBI): domain Eukaryota; kingdom Metazoa; phylum Mollusca; class Bivalvia; order Ostreida; family Ostreidae; genus Saccostrea; species Saccostrea cuccullata. Next base: position 4,243 of record NW_026940741.1, read on the forward strand.
TCTAAATATCTTTATTTTATATTTCATTCACAAAAATGATTTTTATTTATCAGATTTATAATTAATAATGGGAATATTAAGCTGTTGTTTACAATTTGAATTCTCCTTTACTAATTGTAACATTATTTAAGTTAACAATATCAATGTTTTGATAACCCCCCCCCCTCCCCCCAACATTTGAATCCCTTTCCCCCTGTTTGTGTGCGTTATTAATAGAAAGTTAATTAATAATTCATGAAAAAGAGAAAGGATGAAAGAAATAAAGTAAAATAAAAGACATACGCTGTTGCAGGAAGCCAGTGTAAGCTGTAACAGTTTGAAAAGGAAATACATCTAGGTCATTCCAAATAATGACTACATTAAATCATTTTTATAAAACTAGGAAAATATCACTATGAACTTTAAAAAGAAAGTAGTAGTATAAAAAAAATCCCATCAATCTGTAATCTATGTCTTGATTAATGCAGGTATTTCGATAAAATATCAAATTTTTCTTTTCAAAAAGGGTGTTAATTTCCCCAAGGTATTCTTCTCTCCACATTACAATGTAGAATAACAGAATTCACTTTTATTGGCTGAAATTAAGTACACATTATTTTAAATTTTAAAAAAAGAGAAAAGCAAAGAAAAATGGGGTAATGCATACTAATTTTTTTTCTTAAATGAAAGTTTCATCATTCAAATAGTCCAGAGTCAAAACGGTATTGATGGAAAATATTTTTTAAAAAAAATAAATAAATAAATTACATAACCCGGGAAAATTCAACTTTCTTACATTCATTTCATATTCATAAATCCTTAAATTCAGTTCCAAAGTAAAAACTTAAAAAAATGAAGATATGTCTGAGGTCTATGAGGATTATATCCTCCATCATTCAAATTAAACTTAAAATAATTCAGACTCTTGGATTAATGGGTAGTTTCTTTTGACTATCTGGTATATTAATTTTGATTTCATATCATTTCTAAGATCAATCAACATTTTTAAAACATATTTTAAATTTGAAAATAAGCTTCATAATTATTATTTATATTTTGATAAGTCTAAGAAACAGATCGATAATAATATATTTGTTTTCAATATTTCTTAACACAAAAAAGTTGTGCAATTTGCTGTAATTGTTAAATGAAGATCTTAGACTTTTTCTATATACCGACAGTTTACAAGTTCACAATATATTCCCAAAATGAGAAACAAGTACAATTTTAAATGGGAGTAGAAATTTTTTTCTTTGGTCAGGAACCACTTACCTGTAAATATCTACAACTTAATAATGTGTGAAAGAAATGAAGAAATGAACAAGAGTTTAGTCCTTTGTTTGTGCGTTTGTTTTGTTTTTTGCTCCTCTAGAAAAGCAAGCATTTGCATTTTTCAGGAAAGCCTCGAGCTCAGTCTTCTCCAAGTCCTAGGGATGATTGTACGAGCGATACTTCAGTTTCGCCCTGTGCCACACCAGAAGAATTTGGACAAGAAAAGAGGTACCTAGAGGGAACAGACGTTTCCTCGCTGAACACTTCCTCAGACAAAGGAGACGACGCCTCAGACGAATCCTTCTCCTCCAAGCCCCGGAAAATCCGCCGAAGTCGGACGACATTTACAACTTACCAGCTTCATCAACTCGAACGCGCCTTCGAAAAGACCCAGTACCCGGATGTATTTACCAGAGAGGAACTCGCAATGAGGCTTGATCTCAGCGAGGCGCGTGTACAGGTAAATTACTTTGAGAAAGCGTCATTTCAAAGAACAAATTATTCTTCATCCAATAGATACTTATTGGGCTCCAATCTCCTCTTGAATCTTAGCAAGTCGCGTAAACGGGAAATTTGTCCTTCCGTTCAAAATTATATTTTTCTTTAAAATTACATATAATCGATGAATCAAAAGTTCACACATATTTACCATAACCTCGCGAATTTTAACACCTATAAGGAAAATGACATTAAGAGAATTTGTCGGTAAATTAATAAGACACTAAATGGTGTGAATTTTCTTCGTACATGTTGCATGAATTGTAAAGACCTGCGAAAATAAATGTTAAGGAACTTTCTATACAGGTAGTTTATTTTATTGATAAGTAATAATTCAATTCAATAATAATAATAAATCCATTAACAAATTTCTGAAAAGAGGTTTTTCAACTGATTCTAAATGCTTAAATATATAAAACTATTTTATCAAAAACTAATTTTACAATAAAGCGAATTTAGTTTGCTTAGTTTAGAAAAAAAAAACGATGCGAAAGAAATTTTTCAATATTTTCTCGACTGATGCAAAAGTTCATGCAAGACAGTAAACTCAAACTGCCCAGGTGATTGGAACAAAATAAGCTACAAAATATCGCGGCATATGGCAGTTAGATCCTGTTTGTGTTTGTCTATAATAAGAAATATTTTCCTTCTTACTGGAATAAATATAATCATAAACTAATCGGTGCTCAATACAAGAGTTGTAATCAGATCAAGTTAGATTTAGTGCGATTCTTATCAATATTTACTTTTCGCCGTGTAATACTGACTTGATGACACGGATGTTTTTCTTTATATCCCTTTATCTGTTTGTCATTTAGCACCTTTAAGTGAAATTTGTTTATCTTGTAATGCAGCCATGATAATTAGACAATAATGCAAAACATTTTACAGAAACTATAATACAATTGTTCAGTATTGCAACCGAGTTCATTTTTCTCATCGCCGTAAAGCTTATTTGATGAGTGCCTGCTCTAATTAAACAAGAGACCATTTGTCTTGGATTTTCCTTAAAAAAATATTTGTTATTTTAATTCTTGAATCTGATTTAGTCATAAATACTACGAATAGGATTAAATCGGATCAGATTAGAATTTTCTCCACGTGTGCCTGTAGAAAATAGCTATAATGCAGAACAAACCCGAGCATCCCGCGAGGTATATCAGTGGGATGCGAGCTCTCTTTTTCAATAAAACAGTTAACTGGTGAAAAAATGACAAATATTTTTCCACAACCAAAGACACTTAGCGGACAAAAGACGGAAAATAAGAATGCCAGGAATTACAGGCCTCTTTTGTCCCCCGACCATTGTTATCTGATTATCCTCCTCATGTTGAGATGTATAATTTTAGTCATTCATTATCTGTTTCAAGCGTTTATTTGTTTGATTAAATCTTCACGTTAGACCCCGGTGAGAGGATGCTGTGCATGGAGTCCTCTTAAAAGGAGTAATGAAACTAGATTGGATAAAACCTTTAAAAAGAGATTACAATTAGCCGTGTCACACCTGATTCCAAAACGATCGGTGCCTCCCCTGCCGTCAAAATAACATAGATACCGTCGAAATGGGGTAGACGTGTGACAATAGGATTTGTACGAGGACGGGTAGGGTGTTATAATTACGTTAGGATTACTTGAATAATATGGTGTTCTAGACGAAGATATCTTGACGCTACACATCGGGGCATATTCGCAATCCCTCCTATAATACATCCTTGTCAAACAAGAATTGCGTGGGTGTCTGTGTGCAATTTTTTGTATGATTTTCTTTTTACTTTTTCAATCGATATAAAATGATTGGTAAAGTAAGCACATACATCGTCTCTATTTCACCACTTTTTTTTCAAATATTTTTTAGATTTTATTATGCTTTGAGTCTTTTAGATTTTAAATTGGTGGAAATAAAGTCCAAAATATCTGACGGTTTCCAGGTTTTTCTACGATTTTGATACGTAAAATATCAAAATATGAAAATGTCTGGAAAACGTAAGATATTTCGAAATAGCGCTGCCCTTCTGCAAAGAAAAGGAATGTCCACATTTTTAGATTGAATTTATTTAATCATATTGTTGCTGTTTTATTAAATGAAGTTTACATTATTAGATAATTTAAATTCTTTTTCAGTTCACTGCCGAATATAATTTTCTATCATATTCGTAAAATATTTCGTTTTGGCAGTTTTTTTTTCCCGATTCCGATGCAAATTACGCCACTTCCGTTTCGTACAGCGCTAACTCACTCACACACCAACACATACGAAAGCGTTACTATACATCACTATACCCCCCTCCAACTCCTTGCGAGGAGATAACATAATGTCGACTTAACATTTCTACACAAATCTGGATTCCCCATCGTGTATACCTTATTTTCTTCCTCTGATGTGGAATATACAGTCTACATCCATATTGAATAGTTCAGTTACAGGATAAGCAACGTCATACTATTGATATATTCGTATTAGTGTACCATTGCAACGTCACCGTTGTGTACTTGTAGAGTCGACAATTCAACTGACCAATGATATTTTATTTGTCGGGGAAATACCTTTTTCAAGTTTTTTTTTTTTATTAATCAGGACACATTCATTTATAAAAATAAAGACCAATCAATATTAATGTGGGAAATTGATGTCATTGGCTACCTTTGAAAGTTATGAAAACTGAATGCTAATAATTCTTTAAAGTTTAAATATAAAAGAAATTAATCGTGTTATTTAATGAAATTATCCTTCAATAATTAACAATTTTCAATTTCCATTGACTACGTGACTAAAATAAGTCATGTACTCCCTGGCAATTGAAAATTGTTAATTTAGTGAAAGACAATATTGTTTGTAAAGTTCATCTTTATTGCACTTTTTAAATATATAAAATCGGATCTTATGTCTATAATTAATATAAGCACTCCTCACTAAGTTACTTGAAGTAAATGCTTGAGGGGGGTGAGGAGAATACAATGATTATAAAAAGGTAAATTTCCAACATATGCAATAATTTGTCATTTACCTGATAATTAAAATAAAAGAAAATAATTGTTTTCCTAGCCATTTCCACCAAATATAAGATCATTCCGTTGGAATTTTTATTTTATATCATGAATCTATTCTAAATATATATTTTCGAATTTGTTTTCACGTTTTATCTGGAAAATTCTTTATTTCTAAAAAGATTGTATTGGGTGAAAGACTTTTGAATTGCATTCAAAGATTCAAAGACTTACTAGTATTTGAATCTCACAGTTTATACTCTGCTTTATGAACACGTACTATTGGTGACAAAATGTCAATGTTTTATCATAAGTAAATTTAATACAGTTCATCTTCAAATTAATATCTAATAGAAAAACAGGATATTAATTTCGTTTGCCATCCCACAAGTAGCTAATATAGTGTGAAGTGTTCAAAGAGCAGTCGTGTAGAAAATTGGGGAATTAAAAGAAAATTGTCTCTTTTTCCTTTGATTATTCCTCGTTTCTTTCCTTCAAGACGTTTGCTTTAAGCACTTTACAATAAAGAACAAACACACGATTTCATGAAGAAGTTCTCGAAATGTTAATTTTTGAGCGCCACGGTTTCATTAAGGCATTCCCGAAGCTAAAATAGACTGTAATTAAGATTCGATTCCCTGAATCAGTGCTAAATTAACTTTTTATCAGGTTCTGATAATATAATGGAAACTCTTCTGATTGAATTTTCTCTTCTAATACATTTTCCAAGTCCCCTGAAGACAAAACAACAAAAACAAATAATGAAGGAAAATGACTTTACTGCCTCGTTGTTGAAAGCCTGTAAAAACAGCCTTTTTTCTTTGTAGGTATGGTTTCAAAATAGACGCGCTAAGTGGAGAAAACGGGAAAAGGCCATGGGGAGAGAGAGTCCGAATTTCCTTCAGTCTGATTCCACACCCAGTCTCTGCGACGTTACACCACACATTCCACACACAATCAACTTCCCAAGTTCTCCGGAACATCTCTGGTCTCTTCGAGTGTCCCATCTCACAGGAATGAATCCTATGTTAGCCCTGTATCAACAAAATATGGGAAATCTTGCTTCTCATCAACTTCACGGAAAGTTTCCTTTTGGTGGTCTCTTTCCAAATTACCCAGTAACCTCTAATGCGTTCGGATTTCCAGGACTTTTTTTCGGCGGAAGCGGCCCGTCTTCTTCAGGCATACCTAGTTCCGGTCCTGGGCGTTTACCATTAAATCAGGAATCTCTTGACCTAAGGATTTCTAGTATTGACAATTTAAGAATCAAAGCAAAAGAGCACTGTTCAGCATCTTCTGAGAAACATCCATTTTTGTCGTAATTTTTTGAATGCCATACTCTTGTGGGAATGAATGATCTATGGAATGCATTTTAAGGTTGTTTAAGAGTTTTTATAGCTACAAAGGTGCTTCTAAAACGATGAGACCGCTTTAGAATAGAAACTGATTCATAACAATACTTAGGCTACAAAAATTTTACCGCAAAAAAGAGTAGGCGATTCATCCATGTTCCATGTGCCACAGTTTCATAATAAACGGATTTCAGGTGAATGGTTGTTCTCACTACGGTAACACTTATTTTGTTTGATTTTTTGACGAACTGAAATTGCGGATAAACAATTTGAAATAGCCCGAGATTGTGGAAAATTTGTGACTTTATTTCAGTGCTTATTTATTGCTTTACATGTTTGTGTTGTTATTTGTTGACATGTTGTTTGTTGTGGAAATATGTGTTACTTATTGATGAATAAAACAATAGAATCAACAGTATGTTTGTGTGGTTGTGGTAAACACTCGATTGGAAAGTTGAAATTCTAATCAATACTTTATTTTGAAATACATAGTAGTGCATTTTATATGTTTTGATTGACTCAAAGATTCCATTTGTATACAAATCCATTTGTTCGAGTCACCAACAGCATGGTGGAGTGTTTCAAGCGAAGATCTTGATTTGTTCTATAATTATAGAGTATGGAGTTGATTTCTAGCTTTGCAGGTTCCAACTGCCAGATATGAAAGGTGATAGAAACCATTTAATTCTAAATTTGTACATAAATCTCATTTTAATTGAAAATTTTTTTAAATACTCGTATATTGTCAAAATGGATACAGTGGACGAAATGTAGGGTGAATCATACCTCCTTTCTAAGATGCATTAATTGACTTTGAAGTGAAAGTTGCAGGTCCTTCGAACGAGACCTAAAAAACCGAGGTCCTGTGTTATGGCAGACACTGGCACGATAAAGTTCCCTCACTGATCAATGGCTCTGAGTGCCGAGTAAAGGTCAAAATTTGCAGTCCTTCACCGGTATATGGTGACGTCTTCATGTGAGTGAAAAAATCTCGAATGGGACATTAAACAACACATACACAATTAATTGATCTACAGGAGAAGCAAACAGTTGCAAAATAACGTGGCCTTGTTACAACGCACTTTGAAAAATTACGCACTTTGAAAAAAATTTTCAAAGTGCGTTAAATTTGGGACCAAATCAACGCACTTTGAAAAAATAAAATTTCTTTTCAAAGTGCGTTAATATCGACCATATTAACGCACTTTGAAAAATGTACATGGCTTGGTCAATATTCTTTCAAATCTTAGGTATGATAAATAATTGAACCTGTTTGATAACCAGTTATGCAAATACATATATTTGGGTGTAACATAGGCATCTGCACCGGGGGGGGGGGGTGTTAGTCACCCAAATTTTTTGCAAAGATATACATAATATAGGCATTGAAAATTGGGGCTTAACTTTGGGAGGGGGGATCCACTTTCAATTTGCTACCGACGGCTATGTACAATGTATAAGAAAAAAAAGAATTGGGCTGAGAAACCTTCTTCTCCTCTCAAGTTCAAGTTCAAGTTCATTTATTCGCTCAACACCATATTAAATACATGGTACATGAGGACAAAGATAAATATTTACAACATGTATATATATAATCAGGTCAGAGGTATAAGTATATGATATACACAATCAGAAAATGAGAAGGGAGAAAAATGGAAAAAGAAAATGAAGAAAAAAATGTAATAAATAAAACATGTAATAATGAAATAAATAAGGGGAACAAATTATGGAGGACAGACTAAGTCGTATATTTTTGATATAAACATACAAAGTTTTTTAAGCGACATAGCATCTTGTTTTGTCATCAGTTGAGAAAATTTCAAAATATTAGGTCTAGTAAAGTAGTACTCATTAATATACTTTTTCCTGATTTTTGACAGTGCATTACATTCAAGTATGAAATGAAATTCTCCTTGTTTTCAATGAGGTTAAATGAGTGCATGTAAATTAAAAAGTTTTTCGAAAGATATAATTATTACAAATTGATTCTCTCAATTACTTAAATCTACAAGTCTAGACTTTTATATGCATATTTTTCAAAGTGCGTTAAATGTCCCCATGGAAAAAAATGTTTTTGTACACTCTTAACGCACTTTTAAAAAATTTTCAAAGTGCTTTGTTACAACGCACTTTGGAAAAAAATTTTCAAAGAGCGTTAAATTTGGGACCAAATTAACGCACTTTGAAAAAATAAAAAAATTTTTGAAAGTGCGTTAATATCGACCATATTAACGCACTTTGAAAAATGTGTATGTCTTGGTCAATATTCTTTCAAATCTTAGGTATGATAAATAATTTAACCTGTTTGATAACTCTTCGGTGATGAGGTCACTTCAGGATATGAAAGTGAGCGATTTTGATTTTTCTATGCTCTGTAAATTCTTTTCTCTCATAATTGTTTTACTGTAATCATTTTTTCCAGTTTGCATGCATTTTATGTAAACTAAAATTTATTGAAAGTTTTCAACGTCATACTTGTTATGCAAATACATAATTATATGTGAGTGAAACATAGGCATCGGTACCGGAAGGGGGTCGGATTGGGCACACAAATGTTTTGCAAAGATATACATATTAAAGGCATTAAAAATTGGGCTTACCTTGGGGGCCGGGGTCCACTTTCAATTTGCTACCGACGGCTATATACAATGTATAAGAAAAAAATAATTAAGCTGAGAGACCCTCTACTTCTCCTTGTTCTTAAAGAGGTTTGTTACAAAGCACTTTGAAAAATTACGCACTTTGAAAAAATTTTTCAAAGTGCGTTAAAATTTGGGACCAAGCTAACGCACTTTAAAAAAAATAATTTTTTTTCAAAGTGCGTTAATATCGACCATATTAACGCACTTTGAAAAAAAATGTAAAGATTGATCAATATTCCTTCAAATAATCGGTATGATAAATAACAGATCCTGGTTTGATAACTTTTTTATGATAAAGTCACTGTAGGACCTGAGATATTGACGTTTTAAATATTTAAGGTTTTGATAAAATAAAAGGGAAAATTAAAGGGTCTTGAAAAAAAAGAGTGACGATTGTTTATGTTCATTAATTCATTTCTTCTTTTTTTTAATTCAAGTCTTTGATAAGTAGATGTAAAGGTGTATAGGGGGCACTAACAGAGGACAGCTTCAAGCAACTTAGCATTTATCATAATAAAAAGGGGCCAATTTGATTGTTCAAAACTATGAAAATGCTTTCTCTCTCATACGTTTTACTGTACTTAAAAATTTCTAGTTTTAATCAGTTTTAATTAACTCATTTATTATTGGAAGTTTTCAAGGTCATACCAGTTAGGTAAATATATAATTATATGAATGCTTTGAGTATATTAAAAATGGGCGAAGGGACAGGGAAGGGGATGGGGGCCCCCCCCGCAACTTATTTTGGAAAGATATATACATCGTATAAGCATTGAAAATGCAGCGTACCCTTTTTAGGTTTATTGCTCCCCTCCCCCGTTTGTTACCGACACCTATGTATTGGAAAGATAAAGATTTGGATTTAGGGATCTTATACCCGTCTTCTCCTCTTTTCGAAGGGAGTAAATCAATTCATTTTTGAGGTTAGGGTTAGGCTTAGTTTTTTGAAAGATAAATAACAAATAAAATCTTTCCATGACTAAAATATGATTTTTTTTTCAAAGTGCATTAAGTGTCTCCATGGTAAAATATATTGATGTAGACTCTTAACGCACTTTGAAAATTTTTTTCAAGGTGCGTTGAGTGTGTCCCAAATTATACGCACTTTGAAAAAAATGTTCAGAGTGCGTTGATTTTGTCCCAATTTTAACGCACTTTGAAAAAAATTTTCAAAGTGCGTAATTTTTTCAAAGTGCGTTGCCACAGAGGTTAAATGAATACATGTAAATTTAAAAGTTTTTCGAAAGATATAATTATTACAAATTGATTCTCTCAATTACTTAAATCTAAGTCTAGAATTTTTTGTTTTATGCATATTTTTTCAAAGTGCGTAAAATGTCCCCGTGGTAAAAAAATGCATATGTACACTCCTAACGCACTTTGAAAAAAATTCCAAAGTGCGTTGAGTGTGTCCCAAATTTAACGCACTTTGAAAAAAAAATTTAAAGTGCGTTGATTTTGTCCCAATTTTAACGCACTTTGAAATTTTTTTTCACATTGAATTTTTTTTTCAAAGTGCGTTGCCACATGACCTCCATATATCGGCAACGTATTATCAAAAAGTACTTCCTTGCATATATCGACTCGATTTACCCAGTGTTTCATATTTGGATATTTTACAAGAAAAAGACGTTAATGGATACCTAACAACAAAGCTTTATGATAAACACAGTACGGAAGCACATGCTCTTCGAAAGAACAATTTCTAATGGCAAACAAGATGATGGAAGAAGGATTTCAATGGTCTCATTTAAAGTCATTAGGCAAAGATAAATAAATAGTGTGTTTCTTATTCTAGCCTGAGAAAAATAGGGTTGTTAGCCAGGGAAAACATTTTAGTTTATTGAAACATTTTATTAGCAAGCGCGCTGTCACCCCCCCCCCCCCGGAGAAATCGCTTTCATAATATTTCTTATTAATGTGCGTATGATGATATGCATTTTTCAAACAGGGAAGTGATTCAGATTAGAATTTCTATATAATAGTAACACTGGAATGTTTACTCTTGGAAAGATATTGGCAGAAATTTTTTCAGGGTCGGCTCCAATATTCTAGGGTCGATCAGAGAACCGGAAACACACAACTTATTTATCTAGGCCTTATTTGGCATGTTTTGTGATCGAAACAATGACATTTTCAGCAAAATGTTGACTGACGTTTTACATACACAACAAAAGAATGTAAGAATTTTCACAAATTTTAACTGTTCCTTAATATTTAAAAAAAAGAAAGAAGCAATTTTGTTTTGTAATGAAAATATTACATCTATGATCGTGTTCAGTGTTGTGTACAGAGTTTAGCAAATTGAATTCACCCGTGAAACGAAACAGGAAACGAGGTCTGTTACATGTACTGTTGATTCACCGGGTGTGTTCAATTGTCTAACTCTGCACACACCACTGGATAAGGACTGACAATACTGACTGAGTGAGTGAGATACGGACTGAGTGGGTTTCGTTTTCGAACATTTTTACTCTGAGTTTTCTGGATTATTGTTTTAATATTTTTCATGAATGCACAACAAAATTGCCACTTTTCTTACGTAGAAATATATGGAGATAACGAACAGTATTCAAGCTCAAAAGTCCATAAAACAATACAAAATACGATCAGAGCATACACGGACTTCCAAAATATCAGAGGTGGGATCAGGTGCCATGGAGGAGTGAGCACCCGCTGTTTGCTCCTTGTCACGATTGGGAAAAAATTTGTCGCCAATTCAGTGTGCAAATAAATGACTAACAATTAGTAAGAAAAACGTCAGTCAGCATTTAACTTAATGATAAATTGTATTTGCTAACAAGGTCATCGTATCGACTATAGAACTTAAGAAATGATAAATTTAAACGAGAATGCTGATATTATACATTTATTGACCGAGTTCGAGAGCATCATGCGTTTTGTCGGACCCAAGAACCAAACTGTTTGCCTGAGGCCGTTTGGTTTTTTTGTTGTTGCTTTTTTCCTTGTTTTTTTTTCAATGCAATATAAGATTTCGGACTGGGTAAAATCTCAACGGACCGGCTTATTTTGTCTTCTTGCCGGTACCAATGACTGGGTATTTGAAAAAGTTTTCTACAACTATGACATAATGCCATTGTGCACCTTCTATTTTTCTTTTTGATCTAACACTTATTCAGGGTCTCCCAGAGCAAAAACATTGACTTTGTCATTATAATCATATAGGAGGCGAAGGTATCATTTAGTTAGCTCAGTGCTCACAGTACCACTAGTTTTCACACTGAATTGTCGGCAGAAATTTCCGATTTTTGACCGTGACAAGGAGCACACGGCAGATGTGACTGGTCGGCAAGGGATTTCACTCCTTCATGGTACCTGATCCCAACTCCGATTTGTAGAGATCGTATTTGCTCTGCTCCTGATTTGTATTGCTTGAATACACAGGCACCTGACGTTACTTATTTTCTTTTAATAAAAAGAAATATACCCTTACCTTATAATAAGTTTATTATAAGGTAAGGGTATATTTTTTTTTTATTAAAAGAAAAATAAGTAACGTCAGGTGCCTGTGCTTGAATATTGTTCGTTATCTCCGTAAATTTCATTCTTCCCTGAAATTTAGCAAAATACTTTATTTACGTCATTTTTTTGTCTAATTTCTAGGGGCAAAAAAGTCACGATTCAGTTTTGCTTGCATATATAATATTCTTTTACCCAAAATCTATCAAGAGCAATTAGGTCTTTTAGTATATATTAAATTTCAAAAGAAAAATTCAGGCTTACAATGTTTTGGAAACAACATTTATATCAACATTTCAAAGATCTAACTATCTTCTAAAGTCAAGTTTCACTGAAATCACTAGTAAATAAGGCATGCGTTATCCTCATTTTTCTTTCAATTCTTTATCATAGTTTATATTTAAGGTCAGACGACACGTTCCTCAAAACGTTTTTCCCAAGAATTTGTCATTGAAGTATAAGTACTTAAACAAGTTTCCTCACAAAAAATTAGGTTACCTTACCAGGCATTTAGACAAGATACCACAGTACAGGGGGTGATATTTCTTATATATCCCATATGGGTTATCATCTGAATGGTCTATATCACAATTTTTGAAGTACTTATATATAAAAACATATTGAAAACAATGTAGAAATCACAAGAGAATGACAAATAAGCATATTTTTTATATAACCAAGAGATACAAAAGATATATTGGAAAAAGACATTAAATGCTTTCATGCGCGTACATCCTTAACATGCTAAACTGTCGGCTTCAAATTATTTTTCAATTCATTATTCAATTATATAAACCAATCAAATGTGGTAACAATGGCAAGACTACATAATTAAATGTATTTTTGAAAAATATATTTAATTTTCTCATGAGCTTTTAAATTGATTAACATATTGTCTCATAGGGGGATCGCTATTGCCTTGTGCGCCCCCATTCGTTGCTTGAAAAATATGTAAATAGTCACGTAGTCACATTTTCTCATTTCACGTAGTCTAAATAAGCAGATGCGTGGTGTCTAGACCTTATTAGTATCCTTTCAAATTTTGATAAATTAATAGGTGGTAAAAGACTTTGAATATTTGAAAATTAATCTATTAATTATATTTCGTGCATTTTTACACACAGACCAAATGCTGTTATCCTAATACAAAACAAAGAAAGATTTGAATTGAATCCTCCATGCGCGAATCTATATTTTTTTCAAGTAATATTCGGGGTAGTAGTTTGGTGGTTAGAGGAGGAAGGGGGTCAGATTAGTAAAAAAAAAATTAGTTCGCAGAAAATTATTTCAAAAAGCAAACCCCACCCTACCCCATCCCAACCTCCATCCCTAAAATAAACAACTTGTCCAAACAGAAAACTGGTGCGCGCTTGTGTTTGTGGACGCTACTTCATGCAAGGGGGGGGGGATAAGTTACTCCTTATAGTATATTTTCTTAAGTCTTACTGTATTTCCACATTCTTGAACTATCCATCTGGTCAGTTACAATTAATCAAAAAGCCATTCGAACATCTACTACATGAAAGAAAAGGTAAAAAATGCTTTCATAACTACATGTATTTCGATTATCAAAGTTGTAGCAACAACTTTTATTTTATTAACTTATGTTACATTCGACTACTATAGTAAACAGACGTTTTGCTTGTAAAATATAATAAGTTCTAGTGGTCATGAATCCAGCAAGCTTTAGTGGTTGGGTCTTGTTTAAAAGTTCTTACGAAGTTAATTCAAATTGAATGGGAGGGGTGGGGGGCTAAACCATCAAATAAGGTAAGCCCCGGTTTTCTAAATTCAATGCCTATTTTATGTCTAACTTTGCAAAAAAATTCTGACACCTATGACGTTCACAGCACACCATAAACGTTTGGAAAATACTGTAATTTTGGAAAAAATGTGACAGAATTAAAAATAAGAAAACATTGCATGCGTAGAAATTGCGCGCGGTCCTGACTCAATTTCAACCACCTCCACCTCAAGACAGTATTTTATCAATTTATCAATCATTAACCTACTATAAAGCCTCTTTATTGTAAACCACTCATTTTAGTAATTTATTAGTATTCCTCGCAAATTACCTCACGTTTTAAGACTTCAGACGGGATACAAGAACTGGTTATTTCTATTTCTTGATCATGTTCGAAAGGCTCTGAAAAATGATCCATGCGAATCCGAGACGCTTGAAAATACAACATGGGCGGTACATGTCTAGTCACAGCCACATACAGATATTCCCATATGTACCAGTGCCTTGCTTCCTCTATTTTCCGAAAGTACCCATACAGTTGCGATGGTCAGGCATTCAATGGATGTAATTTGAAAAGCGGTGGAATATCTGACTCCAGGACAAACGCCCGTAATTGCTTTTGATCAGCAGTTTATGCAATGGCAAAAGAAATCCAGTGGAAATGGCCAGAGAAATATGGAGAACATAGGATTGTTATAATGTTTGGTGGCCTTCATATTGAGATGGCTGCTCTAAAATTTCTGGGCAGTTGGTTGCAAGGCAGTGGTTAGGTGCAGGCTCTGATACAGGCGGATATTACGACACCTGGGATAGCCGACTCATTCTTACATGCATCCCATGTTTCTCGTACAAGGAGAGCTCACGAGGTTACCGTCTCTACCTTGTATATACTTCAACAAAATGCTTATGACTCTTACCGTTTAACTTGCTCAGACAAGGGAAACGAAATTCTAGAGTTTGAAGACTGGTGCAAACAAAGAGTTCAATCATGCCCTCATTTTCAGTACTGGTCAATTCTTATGGAACTTGCGCTGTGTGTATTGACTTTTGTTCGATCTCTGCGACTTCGATCTTTTCCGATGTATCTGGAAGCTCTTACAGAGCTTGCAACTTGGTTCCATGCCTTAGATCACACCAATTATGCAAGACGGGTTCCTGTTCATCTCAGGGATATGTCGGAACTCCCTACAAAACACCCTGAAATACTAAATCAGGAATTTAATGATGGAAATTTCACAGTGCAAAAAACCAAACGGGTTTTCGCTGCTGTTCCCATCGACCAGACACACGAACAAAGCAGTGCGTATATCAAGGACGACGAATGAGCAATAGGTCTTACTATATAATAACCCTCCAGCCCTCCAGCCCTTCTTCGATGGATGATATCTGGGCCAGAGATTGCGAGATTGATACAGGTGTTTCAAGATGAACAACGTAACAAGAAAGGGTCAGAAGATACCCGTCATCATGATCAAACACCTAGTATACAGGCTTCGTTTGCTAAAGATGTTCGCTCTCTTGTTTGTGTGATCAGTGACCTTGGAAATCCTTTTGAAGAAAGTTAAGTAAAGATCTTCTAATTCTAGATACAAAAGAACTTGCAGACCAATCTGCAGTAAACGCTGTACAATGTGTTCAGAGAGTTGGAATTGATAAATTTACAGAGTTTTGCAAAGAACGTCTCATTAACAGGTCAAGACCAATCGATGATATTATTCATTGCAATAACCCGAGCTTACTCAAAAACACAAGCAGTTTAAAATCAAGTAAAAAGAAAGAGGATGTAATTTTACTCAAATGTAATGTGGCTCTCTTTTCTAGACTTTACATTGGTTGGTAAAACAGACAAGGTAACCATAGAGAATTCTTTCGACACGAGAATCAACCATGCCTGCCTTCACTCTCTGATGGATGTAACATCCATCTTAGAACTAAGAGTGACCTTCTTCAGTGTTTGGAGAAATTTGACGAGGTACAGTTTGAGCTCGAGCCTCCATTGACAAGCTGTGTAATTCTGGATGGTTCAGTTGTTGTTCAAATGCTTAGGCCAGGTACTGCTAAGACCTTTGAAGACTATGCTCATCAGAACTTCATTCCATATATTTCCTCACAGTTTCTAAGAGCTTCGCGTGTAGACCTGGTATGGGACAAGTATATAGACAATTCATTAAAAGGTACCGCTATAGCAAAGCGAGGCAAGGATGTACGAAGACGTGTGTCTGCCGAGTCAACAGTACCTAGAAATTGGCAAGATATACAATTTCTCCGGGTAGACAGCAACAAGACGGAACTTTACAGATTCCTCTCTAGATCTCTCATTAGTATATTTGATGAAGATGTCAACCAAATAGTTATCACCGATGGTGGATATGTTCTTTCAAAGTCCCAAATACAAGATATCGATTCGATTACTCCATGTAATCACGAGGAAGCAGATAGCCGAATGTTACTACACGCAGCACATGCTTCTCGCCAAGGCCATAACAGAATACTGATCCGCACGGTTGACACTGATGTGGTGGTCCTGGCTGTGTCTGTGGTGCAAAGTTTGAACGCAGAGACGAAACTATGGATAGCTTTGGAACTGGGAAGAAATTCCGTCACTTGGCAGCCTATATAATTGCACGTGACCTTGGACCCAGAAAAGCTTTGGCACTTCCAATGTTTCATGCGCTGACCGGATGTTACACTGTGTCAAGCTTTGTTGGGTATGGCACAGGAGTCTGAAGTTTTTATCGTCAAAAAAAAAAAAAAAAATCCGGAAAAAATTTTTCCTACCCTTAACTAAAAAAACCCCAGGATGGCAACGTGTTTTGGGTAGACCCACCTAAACAAATAGATCTGGGCTTGGCCAGAAAAATCTCGCGACTAATTCAGTTTCCGGAGCGTTTTTGTTATTTATTTAATGTAAAAAATTCAATCTGCTTGACGACTACGGGCCGTTCCTAGCCCCTTTTCCACTTTGACAGCTCATCCTGGACTCCATGCCACTAAACCGGAAGAGAATCTCGCAGTGTATATTTGACGTTTATAAAAACTTGTTCAAATGAAATAAAATAAGTAATTGTTCAACGTTATTTTATTCAGTTATTTTAAATATATTTAAGAGAACTTTAAAAAGTTATTTATTCTTTTTCTTACTTGTACGACGATGTGTACCAAGGACAGATAATTCAGTTTTTACAAGCGCCAAATTTAAATCACTGAAAAGCCATGTCGACAAAGAGCCAAACAGTTAGACTAAGCGCCCTTATTATGTTCCCCAAACGAAGTTGGGGAACATATTGTTTTTACTCTGTTTCTTATTATTATTATGTCGCCCCGAACGAAGTCGGGGACGACATATTGATATTGTACGCATGTTTTTTTTATCCAGGCTGTTTCTCGGAGATGGCTGGGGACTGAAACTTTCCTCAAAGGACAATCACTGGTTGTAGTTGTGCAGTGAGGTCGTTCAGTTCCAATATGTCTACCGTTGCCATGGAAACCTGTAAAAAGCGACGAATTTTGTCCGAGAGTGTTTTCTCTGGTCCATTAAACGTTCGTCATGAAACTCTTTTTATTTTAATGATTAGTATTTGTAGTTGTGCGCCTTGCATTTAAAATTTTCAAATAATCGATTATTGCCATGGAAACCAGGGGAATGTTAAAATTCTTTAATTTCAATTTTCTCCATAACTACTCAAGCAATCGTTCTGAAACGTTCAATGTTAATTCCTTGCAATGTGTCAAAGTGATTTATACTTTTGAGATAATTGTAATGAGTCGCTCACAGTTGTCATAGAAACGAAACAGAAAAAAAGGTTAAGATGTACACATGTGTTCTCCAAGGTCTAGGTCAAAGGGTCAAAGTTCTTTGTGTCCAATAAAAGTTCTTTTCACAAGGATTACATATTTGAAATACGAAAGCCCTAGCCCTTACCGTTCAAACGTAAGGTACTATGTTCAAAACGACCCCCCCCCCCTTCGAAGCGCACTGCCAGTTAGAATACACATATCTAACATATACAACTTACAACTGACGTTTTAAAAATTTCATTCATAAAATTCAGTTCTCCTGATGTGATTTCATAGTTTGCCAACCTTCATTCTTCTTCTGTCTTGTCTCTAGATGTTATAATTATTTTATTTTATCTATATATAAAATAACGATTGTCAAATTCATTTATTAGCATTTCGCATTTTTTTGTATATCTATTACTTGTATATTGTTAATTTCATTAGATAGTGCAAGTATAAATTAGAAAATTGGTACGTTATTTCCATAGTTTTTATTCATTCATAAATCCTGGGATCCGCTCCTATAGGTGGGCTAAGCCTTGATCACTACTGTAAACAAAACATTCATCTCGCCGAAAATGTTCACGATTCCGCTAAACTGAGAAAGTTTACACATGATTTATCATCTCATAAGATACACCAGCCCTGTACAATGAAGAAATGCTCGAATTGACGGTGGCATGTCAGATTTGTTTTCCGGCAGAACCTCTAAAAGTGAAAGTGAAATTTCAGAGTTCTCACTGGCGTTATAATACACGAAATAATTCGGCTGATCTTCTTAAAAAATTACATTTGCCAAGGTTTATTGGAAGGAAAGATACTGCCGATAAACAAGTATGAGGCTCAGTTCAGTACATCTGCCCAATTTCTTTTATACAAGTCTGCAAATTTAGGAACTTGTAATTTTTTCCTGCACTACTTTCTTCTCCTACCGATTCTAAAAATAAAATGGGATGTACCCAATTAAGGTCTTCCGTTTACAACGGAAAGGACTATTACGACTCGATGGTTGTCCAAGCTTAGCTAATGAACCATTGTTTTAGTGATGATAAAAATGAAAGTCTTGTCCAGTATGGGGCGACATATGCTATTGCTTGCAATAGCAGACTTTCTAGTTATTATTATTTTTCTTCTTCCTGGGAAAATTTTGTCCACGAGTGATCTTGTAAACTACACATCCGACTTAGGTGAAACCTTTTTAGGGTTAGTAGGCATGTTATGTAGAGTTGCCAAACAAAGGTCATTTTGCGCGCACGTGCTTGCAAGAGCGCGCACGTGCATTAGGTGAAATTACCAATATAATGGATATTGCCGTAACTTTTCTATTTTTTGATGAAATTTTTTGAAACTCATAATGTAAGGATACATTAGTAGTATAGACAAGATAGCATGGTCAAAGTAGCAAGATTTCACGCGCATGCACGTGCGCTTTGCTCTGATTGGCTGAAACTGTATCAATAACTTTCTTGTTTCTTGTCATAATCCTTTGAAATTTTGAACATAGTCCTACATTATAATGATCTACCGCATAATATATAAGAATTTCATGAAAGCATGCGCATGTGCGTGTGCTGCAAGCTGATTGGCTGAAACTTTAAATGGCTATATCTCCTTTGTTTTTTGACGAAATTCTTTGAAATTTAAAATATAGTCATGCATTGGGATATCCTACAAAATGATACAGAAAAAAATTATCATGAAATCACGCGCATGCACGTGTGCTGCAATTTGATTGGCTGAAACTTTAAATTGATATTTCTCCTTTGTTTTTTGACGAAATTCTTTGAAATTTAAAATATAGTCATGCATTAGGATATCCTACAAAATGATATTTAAAAAAATCATGAAATTACGCGCATGCACGTGTGCTGCAATCTGATTGGCTGAAACTTCAAATGGCTATAACTCCCTTGTTTTTCAACCAAACAGGATGGGATTTAGAACATAGATAGATGTAAGGCTCCTATAAGAAGGTATGATCATCATGCACGTGCACACACGTGCGTGCATTTGAAACGAGTATATCTAAAACTACTCTTGAAAGACAAGATGATATGGTCATAACGCACATGCATTCACATGCACTTGGGTGCAATGCTAAAAATTGAATATAATTGGTATCCTTTTGGAAAAACGTTGTTAAAGTCAAAAATGCACAGAGTTTGTCTTATTTAATGAAGCTTACAGGGAATATGGCACCGAAAGGGAGTTGGGGAGCGTTTGGGGAACATCTGTAACGGTTCCCGTTACAATTAGCACTAGTTTTGTTTGAAAAATATATATCTTTTTATTGATCACGTATGGTAACATAAAATTGGACATGAAGTTTTACATGCATTTTTTTGGTTCTTTTCTTCAATTACGTCATATATTCACCTCGGAGTTCACTTCCGGTTTAGTGGCATGGAGTCCAGGATGAGCTGTCAAACTGGAAAAAAGGCCATGAACAGCCCGTAGTCGTCAAGCAGATTTGATTTCTTAACTTGAATAAATAGCACAAACACTCCGGATACTGAATTAGTTGCGAGATTTTTCCGACCAAGCCCAGATCTATTTGTTTAGGTGGGTCTCCCCAAAACACGTTGCCATCCTGGGGTTTTTTTAGTTAAGGGTAGGAAAATTTTTTTCCGGATTTTTTTTTTTTTTTTTTTTTGTTTTGACGATAAAAACTTCAGACTCCTGTGGGTATGGCAAAAACCTGCATGGAAAACTTGGAAGGCCCTACCTGAGCTCACTGACGCGCTTGTTAAAGTAGTTTGTGCACCAACTAACATTCCAAGCGAAGTTATGCAAACCATTGAAAAATTTGTCATCCTTCTCTATGACAGGACCAGTACATCTTACGACATAAACCAAGCCCGACAAAAGATCTTCGCAAGAAAACCAGATGAGAAACAAATTCCGCCAACTAGGGCTGCCCTAGAAGAGCATGTCAAGCAAATAACCTACCAGGGAGGACATATTTGGGGACAGGTACTGCAACCAAATCCATTATTGTCCTCCCCTATCAAGTGGGGCTGGATTTTAATAGCTGGTCTGTATGAGCCCCCATGGACACACTGTCGGAAGCCTCTAAAGTCGGTTATGAGCTAATAAGATGCAAATGTGACTTGAAAAAGAAAGGATGTGTGTCAAAAAAAGTGTAGTTGCAAACTTTCAGATCTCAAGTGCACTAGCATGTGTGGATGTGAAGGAGCTTGCTGAAACTCAGGACAAACAACTTCTTTGTCAAAGCTTTTATTGTGGTCGCCTGATATTTTGTCTTCCATATAAAAACATGTTGTCTTTAATCTGTTTCATTACTTAACAGTACATTGAATTTATAATTAACCATAGGGTTAGTCACGTTGGGTGGTGGTTTTGTTCTGAATTAAAGCTGTGAATTAAGAAATTATTACAATGTTATTTTCAACCCAGTGCACGATGAGACAAAGTAGATATAGAAGTTTTGAGTCGAAGAAGGCGTTGGCGTGAAAAAAAGGTCCAACACTTATGAATAGATTGTGCCGCGTATATATTGGTATAATTTTGCACACACACACACCTCACACCACACGCCACGCAGCACTTGAAGACGTTAGTACGAATGAAAAATTCTGGAAGGGACAAATAATGCTCACAAATAAACATATCTAAATCATAGAGAATATGCACATCAAATGCAGATAAATGTCTTTTAATGTTAAATATATTAAAGAAATGTTTTAACCATTTTATTTCATTCAAAGCATTTTCTTTTTCTTTTCAAAGATCCAGAGAGTGTTTTTGTTTTCTGTATACCATGATAATCACTTATATTGAGAGACGCTGTCATGTCCGCTATGCGTTATTCTGCGATGGCCCAATATCCAGATTTGTTTAGACAATAAATGTCTATATTTGTACAAAAAATGGTGCTTTTATCACAAAATGCACAATAGGTTACCTATGCCGCCTGACTAATAGTGTAAGAAAAAACATAGACTTCACAAAAAAGTCAGAAGTGTCTGAAAACGAGTTAGGAATCTTGTGGCTATAATAAGTAGGGATGTCCTGTATACTAGTATGAAACAAATGTCGGTGAGGTCCACTATACTTTTTGTTACATATAATAAATGTTGGCGAATTGTCGTCTTGTGTCAAGGTGGTGTCCATTTTGCTCTTTCATACCGGTAAATATGAGCAAAGGAACATTTTATTGTTTTAATTTGAGTCATCCACAGAATCTTAATTACACCGTTTATTTGTGCATCTCTTAGTTACATCTTGATTTGATTCATTTTTGGAGTTACAATGACAAAACAAGGACACTCCGATTCTTTCTACAAAATTAGCGATACCTGTCTCATATCCGCTACATTTTCAAAAGCCTGTATCTGAACTTATCATCAAGCATTTCCTTAAAACTTTAGTGGTCTTTCATTATTCAGCAATATACCTTCATCAGCTGCATACGGAGTTTATATATCTCAGTTGATTCGATATGCAAGATCATGCTTTACGTATGAACAATTTCTAAAACGGGGTAAATTACTGACAAACAAGTTGATGAAACAAGAATATCAGAAGTCTCGTTTAAAGTCATCATTTCGTAAGTTATATGGTCTATACACTTTTGATCTTGAATACTGTTGGTTATCTCCATATGTTTCATTCCTTAAAACATACTAGTAATCAATGATTTTGGGGTTGCTAAGGATTTTTGCTTCCATGACAGTGGACCTAAAAGTTGAACAAATATTTTATTTGTATACTTTTTTTAATTCTTCTGTCTGCGGTTCATTTGCAACACTAAAAAGGTTAGCCGGGTTTTGATTTAGAATTATATGTTGAAAGAAATTAACCATTCTGGTATACTTTATTATATTTTTAAAATATGTAGGTTTTGTTCGAATTGTGTGCATACCTCGTTCTTGGACGTGTATCCAATTTTATGTGTAACATTAAATGTTTTACCTGAGTTTAAGAAGTAAGAACTACATGACGACTATCAAGATAAAATGTTCCTTAGTACAATCAATGTGTTATCTCTCTACGTCTTCACAGGCCTCGCTGGAATACAAACATGAAGTGGACAATTATTTTGTGCGTTTCTCTGTTTCTTGAATACGCACAATGTTCAAATCCCAATGTGCTTTGCATCATTAAGAACTGTGCAAAACAATCCGCAGAGTGCGTTGCAGACGAGGGGTGCAGATCAGCCATGATGTGTATAACAGGATGTGCCACCAATAACCAGACATGTCTGTTTGACTGCATTTATTCCTACGAAGATGACGCCTTCGATGCGTTTATGAAATGTGCCTCAACCGACCATCAGTGTATTACTAACGACCCACCCAATCCCCCCGTGGTCTGCCATCCTCCCCAAAAAGTGGAATCGAGCTTCATGATAGACCAGTTAAATGGCTCATGGTACATAGTAAAGGGTCTTAATCCCCTCTATGACTGTTTCGATTGCCAAATAACCACCTTCAATCCAAGTCTGAGTAGTAAGACAGTGTTCGATGTGTTTGAAAAGTTTGATGTTAAGACAGTTAAAGGTGGAGTTAGACATCGATCGGTTAATGAAACTGTTGCCCAGGTTTCCGGTGGTATTTTCAATTATACCAGCATGATGATGGGGCATAATACGCAATCTCAATGGCGAATTGTACATGTTGGTACCGGAAATGCTTTTCTCCTGGCTTACTATTGCGGATCTATCTCAGCTGATTACTTCTACGAAGGAACGGTAGTATATTCAAGGTCGCCAACCTTGACAACTAACCAACTCGTAGAACTAGTTGCCACATTTAAAGACCTTGGATGGGATTATTCTAAGTACTGTACTCCACGTACACTTAACTGTAACATGTGACTGAAAGATTTTTTCTTCCTTGAGGACGATTATTTGTCCATGAGATGAAATAAAATTAAACTAGTGTCTATTGTTGTGGCACATTACAAAAATGATCATGCAAGAACGATCGATGTTAGACGGGATTCTACTTCCCCCCCCCCCTTTTCGCGAAAGGGAGAGGACATTAAATCCTATTTGTCTGTCTGTCTTCTTGTCATAAAAAACATTGGTCATACTTTTTGATTGACTGATTGTATGTGTTTAACGTCCCTTTCGAGAATTTTTTACTCACTTGGTGACGCCAACACTTGTCGGTGAAGAGCTGCACATTTTGTTCTATACTCAGCACTTACGGCCATTGAGCAGTAAGGGATCTTTTTCCTGCCAGCACCTAATGCGACACGGGACCTTGGTCTTATCCGAAGGACTGGTCTCCACGTCCCACAGTGGGATTCGTACTCGCGGCGTAAGGATCAACTCCTTACTTCACGACTCTAGAGCAACTGGTGCTCTACGCTGGCGACCATAACTTTTGAATGAGAAGGAGATAGAGCTTTCATATTTCACATGAAATTTACCTGTGACAAGACCGTTCCAAGTGTTTTATGATTTATGACCCAGTGACCCTGAAGTTTGATCTACTTTTTAAAAAAATTAATATTATTTTGAATTGGTCATAACTTTTGAAAGAGAGAATATAGGGCTTTCATATTATACGAGACATGTACATGTATAATACATGTGACATGGCCTTTCTTTATATAATATGATTTTTGACCCTGTGGCCTTGAAGTTTGACCTGCGATTCAAAAATGTTATTTTTCCTTAAAACGTTTGGTTGAGAAGAGATACGTGTATAGCTTTCATATTTGACGTGCATTATCTATAACATGATATTTCCGAGCATGCTATGATTTTGTTCTCTTGACCTTGACCTAATTTTCAAAAATTTTAACTTTGGTGATTACTTTAAAAGACATATGATAGGGCGTTCATGATTGACAAAATATGTCATAACTAACGCCATCCCACCGAAACCGGGAACCACAATTCTTTGAATTTGCTTGTTTCTGTTATCTTTGCAAATACCGGGGATAACATAAACTTTGATGAAGGGAAATCATAGGAATAATTTCAATCGGGAAAAATTGATTTGATAGGAATATGGGGAAAGCTTATTAAATTTTTTTAGAAAAAAGGAGATTTTTTTAATGTAAAATGAATAGTTGTGCATGTGCATCAACTAAAGTTTGTTTATTCTGTCAACAAGAGAGAAAGGAATTTATTTCAGTTGAAAGTGCAGATACCATTAGATACAAGCGCAGTGAAAGATGCAGGTAAGATCTTCACTTTCAAAAGAGTATCACAGAAAGTTGTAAACAGTTTTTTTCTGTTCAGTATATACGTAATAATTCCAGAGGCTGCCATTGACAGAGATTTGTTTCAGTTGTCTACTGCCACCTAGCCCTCTGAATAGAGTTAGAAACTGAAAGTTTATTAGAAGTTCCTTTCCAATTCTTTGTTCTTTTTAAATATGAGATCAATATTCTTTCTTCCAATTCCTGTATTTTTCGTCTACTGTTAGATTTAAAAATGAAAAACTGGAAAGGAACCTAGGGGTCATGCTCCCAGTTTCTTTGTTTTTACTTTGCAATACTGTATACAGGGTTATTTTCGCCCCGTGTTATTTTCGCCCTTTTGCACTTGCGAAATATTTTGCTCCGTTTTAAATTCGCCCAGTCTAAGTTTTGTTTTAGAAATTATGCTGTGTAATTTCAATTTGCACCGTTTTAAATTCGCCCAATCAGGAAGAGGGCGAAAGGGGCGAAAATAAACCGGGGGCGAAAATTTCCCTGTATACAGTATTTATCTTTAAGTTATATGATTGTTCTTCTTTGCACCCCGAGACTGGTTGCATCTAAGTTTAGAATTCTCTGTGTGTCCTCTACAAATTAATTCACATGTATCATTAACAATTTTCACCTTTGACCATAAAGTCAACATGCCTGTTCCTCTGACCAGTGTACACTTTTGCAAATGTGGGATCGAAAGGTAGTCACACTAATACTAAGTATCCATACTAACTATCCATACCGAGTAATTTTGAATTCTCCAATCGCTATCTTTGACATTTCACCTTAAAATCAAGATTCTTTTTCCGATATCTTCCATTTATGCTGAAACTATGAGACTAAAAAGATCAAGTATTATTTGTAAATCGTAAAAACCACTCACTATGTCTTGTATTTCTTTTACGTAGGGATATATATATTTTTTAAATTTTAAAAAAGCACACCGTTAATCTAGAACGAAAAATCTGACGTTTTCCAGGCCTTTTCACGATTTTGATATTTTACGTTCCTGGCAAGTAAAATATCAAAATTTAAAAAAAAAGACCTTGGTAAGATACTTTTTTCATGAATAAGCATTTCGAGATATCAATACATCTTTGATAAAATCATAAGGAAAATATATACAGAGGACGCTGGATCCATCTTTGGAATTTGGCCAAAACTTTTGTATTGTTAGTGGTTGGTCTTCCATATTTCATGTGACAAGACCTTCGAATTCATTTGAACACCGTTATTAATTCTTTGATCTTAGAATTTGACTACTTTTGAAAAACTTGAACCTTGCCCATATATTTTAAACGACTGGTGTAAGGTTTATATTTCATAAATATATTCCAGTGACAAAAACTTTCTTTGGATATCAACATTTTTTTTATTTCTTCAAGTAGACCTTGGAGTTTGACTTGCATTTGAATCTTTAACCTTCGCCATGAGTTGCCTTACAGGAACGTTAAAGTTTCACAAATTCATTTTATTAATCCGATAAACATTCTCATGGTCACCTATTATTTTTGTTTTTATATTTTGCTGTACATAGTTGTCGATGCGTAAATTATAAACAACATTTAACAAATATCTTCTTGCAACTCTTTTGCGAAGTGTATATATTTTTTGATCTATCAAAAAAGTACAAAAAAATGTATTCCTTGTGACAAGACCTTTCTTTGGTACCCAAGTAATTGATCTCTTGACATTGATCCATTTTGTAAAAAACCTTGACCATAACTTTATAGCGGTTGGTGTTAAATCTATCATTTTTAGTGATTAGACCTTGGAGTTTGATCCACTTTGCAAAATTTCACCTCGGCCACTTTCATATTTCTAATGATAAGAACTTCCCTTGGTACCATTATTTTTTATTTTTGGAAGGGAATGATTATCCAATTTTTTTAAAATTAAAACTTGGCCATTAATTTTGAGCTGTCTTTGCTAGTGTTTTCATATTTCACAAAAGCCTTCCCTTGGGTACCAACAATTTTGATCGTTGAGTTTGATGTAATTTTGAAAACTTGGTCAGACTTTTTGTACGGTCTGTGCTACAGCTTTAAAATTCAAAGAGTATATTCCTTGTGACAAAAACTTTCGATTGGGTAGCATTTCACATGTACATGTATATTTCATGCAACAAGACCTTCTATTGGGCACCATTAATATTGACTCTTTGGTCGTGACCTTAGAATGTGACTACTTTTGAAAACTTATGCATCTCCCATTTTTCATATTTGATAAAAACATGAATAGTCTACGTGACATGATCTTTCTTTAGATATCAACATTTTTTATGCCCCCGTAAACGAAGTTGCGGGGGTATATAGTTTTTGTCGTGTCCGTCCGTCTGTCTGTGTGTCTGTCTGTCTCTCTTTCTGTCTCTCTGTTTGTCTCTTTGTCCGCAAAAACTTTAACCTTGCTCATAACTTTTATTTAGTGGAGCTATGACTTTCATATTTCACATGTGTATTCCTTGAGACAAGACCTTTCTGTACCACCAAATTTGACCTTTTGACATTGACTTTGGAGTTTAACCCCCTTTTATACAAAACTTCCAAATTTTTACTTTGGACATATCTTTTGAGCAGTAGATACCAGGACATTTATACTTCACATATATATTTTTTTTGTGTAAAGACCTTTTATTGGATACCAACAACATTGCACACTTGACCTTGACCTTCGAGATTTCAGTATTTATGCAAAAACTTTAACCTTGACCATACCTTTTGAACTCTAAGGGCTAGGGCTTTCATACTTCACGTATGTAATCCTTGTGAAAAGATCCTTCATTAGATACCAAGAATGTTGACCCGTTGACCTTGAACTTGGAGTTTGACCTACTTTTTAAAATTTTTAACCTTGGCCATAACTTTTGAAGAGTTAGGGCTAGGGCTTTCATACTTCACATATGTATTTTGTTGGCAAGACCTTTCACTGGATACCAAGTATCCTGATCTTTTGACCTTGACCTTGGAGATTTCCATTCTGTGAAAAAACTTTAACATACTTTTATATTTCCGAATTGTATTTCTAGTGAGTTTGCATTTAAGACAAGTTCAATCAGTGTTTTACAAACACATCTTGTTTTTGATTATTTCTTCGTCTAGACCTAGGAGTTTGACTTGCATTTGTATCTCTAACCTTCCCAACGAGCTGCCACTAATATATACGGGAACGTTAATGTTTCACAAACTCATCTTATGAATCCTGTGAACATTCTCATGGTCACGTAATATACTTGTTTCTAACTTTGTATATTTTGCTGCTATGATCGATGTTTCCTGTTTCAAAAGTTTTATATTTGCCATTATCAAATAATATAATCTTAATTCTGGATACATTGCAAACGATCTAACCTCATTCAATAAGTCCTTGGTTTTAATTTACAAGTTAGTTGGTTTACATAATTATATTTTTTAAACAGGAAGTTTTAATTACCTCCATCCTCGCAATGCCAGGGGTCGTGTGGCAATATGTTGACTCGGGATCCCTGGCATTGCGAGGGTGATTAACACCTACACAGGAAACCCTCAGAGTTTAACTTCTAAATCATCTTTATACCTATATGACTTTTCGGAAAAACCGTATCACAAATCCGTGTTTCCCACGAGGATCTGCGTTTTCAAATGGGGGGGGGGGGGGATTTGGAAACAGGTCACTTTTAGTTGGATTAGTTTATTCACTTAACATGCTTAATAACTCTGTAAATTTCGGGGGTGGTGGATCCGGATCCCTCCCTCTCTAGACCCGCGCATGCTTTTAGCCTCTTAGAATCTGAGATAAGATAGAAATACTTACAATTCAGTAAGGAATGAATTTTATAGCTACCCAAGTTTTAAGCGCAAAGTAACAACTGTAGTGAGCATGCAGGGTGAGAAGTGTTATAAGCGAGATAACTCAATTTAAATATGAAAATATAATATAGCGCGCTGAGCGCTGAGGTGAACAACTTCATGCACTTCGTCTTGTCTCCCTCCAATCACACTGGCGGATTTAGAGGAGGGTGGGTGGTTCCAACTCAAAGGAGGGTGCTAAGCTTGTCAAGCATTGAAAGAAATACTTAGACAGTACATGGACCATGTGGAACCTGATCTCCAGGATGCGCCATAGTTAGACTGACTTGGACAACACATGACCCATGTTGAACCTGATCTCTATTAGATACGCTATAGTTGGACAAATTATGGCTATAGTTGGACAATTCATGGCTATAGTTGGACAATTCATGGCCCATGTTGAACCTGATCTCTATGATGCGCTATAGTTAGACAATTCATGGCTAGAGTTGGACAATTCATGGCTATAGTTGGACAATTCATGGCCCATTTGGAACCTGATCTCCAGGCTGCGCTATAGTTAGACCGACTTAGACATACATGGCCCTGATGGGCCCATGTAGGACCTAATCTCTAGAATGCGCTATAGTTAGACAATGCATGGTTCATGTGGATTCTGAGAGGGCTTATAGGCTATGTCAGATAGCCGGACTACTATCGTTAATTGAAAAGTTTATCTTGTTTATATGGCACGCCGAATTCACAAAAATGAGCTAAACATAGTTTCGCAGTTGATAAACTAGGTGTATCGACTGTAAACTATGTTTACAAACCGTAAACTATAGTTAACAATTCGTTAACTATAGTTTTCATCTGTAAAACTATATTTAACGGTTGTTAAGAATTGTAAACCATAGTTTACAAATCGTGAAAATGTATTTATCAGATAATCTATGTTTTGCAATCGTAAATGATTGTTTTCAGTGTTAAGTATATAGTTTACTGTTCTGAAACATAGATTATCGCGTTAACTATGGTTTACAGATGTAAATTATAGATTAGCGTTGTTAACTGTAGTTTACAGTCCGTAAACTATAGTTTACAGCCGATAAACGTAGATTGTCGACTGTGAAACTATGTTTAGCTCGTTTTTTGTGAATTTGGCGTGCCATACGTTTACCATCAAGACGTGTACTAATTTTACAGAGAACAAAACCTGTACAGAAATATCAGTTTTTCGCGGTGCATATTCCGTTAAATGGATTAATCATATTGCATGGAGGAGTGAACTCCTTTGCACATATATTTATTTAAAAAGCAACGAGTAAAATAGACGTATTATACTAGTATATACATACGACTTCTTAGGTAGACACTAAACCATTCAGTATTGTTGTAAACGTTTGATATTAAAGACACCCATGCACATAATATTTTTTAAAAAATCACCACCAGAGATATAGAAAACGATTTTTTCTTTGGCCATTTATTAGTATTAAAGGGCATTTTGAAAGTTTTTCAATTTGTATATTAGAAAACTGTGTTTATGATTTCAGAAATTAAATACAATGTATTGAGATAACGAACAGTATTCAAGCTAAAAATCCATTCAAACAAATCGAAAGCATGGCAAACACAAGCCTCAAAAATATCAGAGACAGTACCAGGTGCTTTGGAGGGATGAGCATCAAGATAGATCGAGATCTTATGACATGATTTCAAAAGATACTGTTGATATCCTTGTTTCATCCAGTTTGTCTCATTTTAAAATTGGTCATACTTGGAGCATGCTCAACGTACCCAATGGAGACAATTAAAAAGCCAGACGGACGACAGGTGATCAGAAAAGCTCACTTAAGCTTTCAGCTCAGGTGAGCTAAAAATGTACGTTAACTGCAAATAATTGGAATCTTTCTAAGTCCAAGGGGCATAACTCTGTCACAAATTGCTCAATCTACCCCAAACTGAGCCTGACCTAGATATTCTTATGATAAATCTGTACACCAAATTTCATTTCAGTATGTGCAACCTTCTGCAAACAAAATGAACGGAAATTGTTTGTTGACCAACAGACAGACAGACCTACAGACAGTAGCAAAGCAATATGCCCTCCGTAGTCCCTTCTTCATGGAGGGGAGGCATAAAAAACAAAAAACACACTCTACATAAATAATATTTTACTCTCACTGTCATGTACATCACATATTTTCTCATATGAGGCTTGCAATAAAAGTAAAATATGTGGATTGGAATGTCTCAAGTTATCAAGGGTTCACATCAAAACAGAATGTATCCCTGTATTGAAAAAAACATACAAATAAATGGAAAATAATACCCTTCAAAAGTATATGATAATAACTATGTACGTGAATTTTATAAATATAATTCAATAAATATGTAAGCTTCTACTTACAAAGATGTCAAATATATTAAAATATTTCTTCTTTTAAGAAATTGATTCATGCCTCTAGGAAAAAATTAAAGCATTCTAAATCCTCTTGGGGAAATGAATATAGAAATATTATGCAATTCTGTCAACAGAGTAACTTGCATAGGATTTTCCACTCAAACTTTATAATGCCTCAATGGACAATGCAATTGTACAGGTAAAAGCACAAAAACATGCCTCCTGTTTATATATAGGAACATTTATTGACTATTTAAAAAATACCCATATCATTCACATTTATTGACTATGCTAACGAATACCCATATCATTTACAAAATCTCTGTGTTTTGCAGGTTAAAACAAAAAAAAAAGCTTTTCTCTGTGTTGAATGTTTCCCACTTGCATTGCTTTTGATGCATATTTTATGAAGCTATAGTGTGTTTCTATTCTGAGTTTCTCATTGAGACATTTGCACAGATAAACTAACAACATACTTTATTCCATGGGGTCTTAATTCTTCAGAATCACAATTTCTATTCAATTCACGAAAAAAAGATTACATGGATTTCTTGGAATGCCATTGTTTACCTTATTTTCAACATTAAGTACACTTTGGAAATTTTTTTACTGAAAAAGTGTGATTGCATACATAGCATAAATTAATCTCACCTGTAAAAAAAGTAATTCTACAGCAATATAATTTACTAATAGTGATACTATCAAGTCCATTTCCTATTAAAAAAAAAATTCAACTTCCCTAATATTAAGATGCAGAGATTCTGAAATGTGAGTGATTTTTTTCTTAACAAATTTTATTACAACTATGAGAAAAATAACTATTTGGCATTTTACCTTGTACATTCCAAAAACAAACAAACAAAACAAAAGTTCTCTACACTACATATATTCATTGCAAGTTACTATAAGTAAAAAATATATATATACTGTAATATACATACCACAACAAAATAGAAATTGTCATGCTACCCTTTAAATACATATACGTAACAATTATTGATATAAATATCAATACAGTTTGCATGGACTTGATAAAATTGAAAAATTTTTATACATGTAGCATATATACATGTATACCACTAAAGCTGAAGATTCTATCTGAAAGAATGTGGCATATTTGACAAGTCAATATAAGTATAAAGTTTACAGCTGTTGGTTTGACATTCTCATTTCATTAAAAAAAACTTATATTCAATTTCCATCTACTTACAATAGTTTATACATAAAACACTTTTTTGAGACACTCTCTAACATTCTACAACATCAAACCACTGGGAGTATTTTTTAATTACATTTATTTTGCTTTGCAGATAAAAAACATAAAATTAAACTGCAGTAAAACTTGCTTTTTACAAAAAACTTGGCCAGAAAGCAATTGTGGTAGAAGTTATTTTCAATTTTCCTGAAATTTCTTAAGGCATTTTTGATCACTTTATGAAGAAAATATTTAAGGAATACTTTCATATAAAATTCTTAATAATGTTACCCAACATTGTCAAACCTTGTTGTAAAGAACCTGCTGGAACTGACCAAAAAAAATTGAGATATCGAAGCTACTAGGTTACAAGACACTGGAGTTTAAATTATACACAAATGAAAAAAAAATGCTTTAATTTTCCAAATCACTATCCAAGGTGTTTGAGATACCAGTGTTAATGGTATCAAAATTCAGCTGTACTTCTAACAAAGAGGAGAAAATGAAAGTAATTTCTTCATCTTAATAAATTGAATGTTTTTTTTATGAAATCAGTTTATGAAGTGATTTTAAAATGCTTACATGTTATTCATTTGTCATTCTCTCTTTAACAATCATTAATTGAAAACATTTTTTTTTTCAATTTCCTCATGTATAACTTTGACATACGGTTTCTTAGAATCAATGGATATAAAGATCACCTATACAGGAATTTAATCCTTAAGCAATTTTACTTCAAGACTAAAACAAGTTATAGCTCAAACATTGGTGGCAAAATGAACAATTTTGTCATCTCCACTAAAATACAGACATTTTTACTTGCAGCTCAAAACACATGGCTAAACATTCTTAGAGATACATTTTAAGAAATAAACAAGATTGTCTTAATTAAGTGACTGCTGATAAGTATATGAAATATGGATTAAGGTGAAATAATATCAAAACTCTCAAAAACATTTTTTCATTCAATAAATCCTTAATTTATGCACTGATCTAATTTTTTCTCTCAAATTCTTTGAGTATTACTGACTGTAATGGGAAATAAAACCAGCAAATTATCCCATATACTTCATAACTTCAGAAAATTATCTGTCAACAATAAATAGAATTCTTGCAAAAATAGTTTTCTTTTATTTTATAGGCAGCTTGGTGTTTTGAAAATTCAACAATCAACCAATCTGATGTTAAAAATCAAAAAATAAATAGTTCTGTGACAAATCAATGCACCTTAAATATAAATATCATATCATAAGATCTACAAATACAAATGTAGTTACATATATATAAAAACAACTATAACAAAATATTGCTGATGAAGGGATTGAAACCCAGATTCCTTTGCTGCAGTTTTGGTTCCGAATCTGTCTTGAAAATGGAAATGAGTTAAATATGATAAAAGATTTCAATGGTTCTAAATGCTAACACATGCTTTCTACCTGTAGATCAAAATGATTCACATATACATGTTTCTCAATGATATGTCATCTAGTCTGCTTGACATAATGTTGGAATGCCACTCTGCTAAATCTACATAAATGTGTATCAAACACACCTCTAAATATCAGCTGCTGGACATGAACCTATGATATGACAATGTAATGAAGACACGGACAGCTAGGATTTGGACTTTTTGGTATCGTCCCTCATTAAAGTCACCAGTCCTCCTAGTCTTACTTGGTAAGTGCGTGCTCCCCAGGAAATAGTCCTGGGTTGAATGAATGCCTCTAAAAATGTCCATGCTGATAAAATTTCACGAAGTAACCATACAAAAATATACTGTAGCTTTGAAAATAGTAATGGTCCACCCTAAAAAGGAGAGAAAACAAATAAATGGTGCAAGGTTATGCAAAGATTCTGTACATAAACTTCTTTTAAAATGTTATATTCAGACAACTGTTTACAGTAAATCTGCATTCTTGCTGTTGCGATGAAGATACTATGATCAATTTCATATATTTGCCATTGCAATAAAGATATAAGGTACAAAAATGATTTTCAATTACAGTTTAAACATACCCGGATATAATTAGCTGGCTATAATTACAAATATCTTACCTGTATATTACATAGCTGAATGTAGTCCAACACACAGTTGAGTATGACATGGCATGTGAAAAAATAATATGGATTGATGCCGAAAAAATGATAGAAGGCCCAAGACGAATGAAGGGAGAGAATAAGAATTTCATGTAGAGGTTCCAGAACCCCACTTACTAATGGCATCATATTGATACGTAGTCGGATCCACCTAAAAATGAAAAGACATACAATTACATGCACAATAATAATTTGGTTTGCCTTAAAAATAAGATATTTTCAATATTGAAGTACTGCAAATTTTTCAAAGAAATTTTTATTCATTATTTCATTAGGCTATGAGATATGGTGTACGCAGTTTTGAATTAAGTTTAAGAAAATTTTTCAGATAAACACATCTCTCTGTAATCATCCAACAGTTTAGGTGCTATTTATTTGTCAAGATCAAAATATAATGAAGATATTCTGCATAGATAAAATGAACTTTCAATATACACAACAAAGCCACACCTTGGACTTGAATCGCTAAGTATTGCAGGGGACATGAATGCATATTTTGGAAGTTAGAGGATTTCTGTTCACTATAATATAATTATATGATCAGTTAAACAGCTAATGTCTATTAGTGAAGAGGAATATTTTCTGCTCTTTGTTTACTGTTGCTTTGAAATATTTGCTGAAGATTTTACGTTTTCAAAAAAAAATATCACATATATAATAAATCTCTACTAAGTACTACATAGAACCGACATATACTTGTATATACACTGTCCGCGAGTGTCTACTGGTACAATCAAGCATGCATTTGACCAAGCCCCATCCTTCTTTTTTAAAACTTACAGAAACATAATTTCAACCTCTGCATGTGCCAAAGGCATGTATTAAGAAAATTGATTCTTAATTACTTTTCACAGCATTGCATAAAATAATTGCTGGTACAATAAATACAAGAATCAAGAAAATATTCCTTGCATTACATTGATATTGCACCTAATTTTGCCCATTTATAGCATTATATGATCTCTGATGATGCATAACTTGGAATTTCTGACATAACAGTAATTTACACTATGTCAGTTGACAGGTTTTATTAACTGATAATGACATCAGACAATGCCATCGAGTCTAGCTCTGCTTGTGACCAATGATCCAAAATTGAATCCAAGAACCTTTATAATTTGCCCAGTAAAGAGATATTATAGTGATTTTTCTCTGGAACTAATTTTTTTTAATAAAATATAATACTGTGTGCTAAAAAGTTTGTGAAAAAGTGTCCATTTTAACAAATTTAAATCTAAGCTTATTCATGGGTTAGGAAAATTTCTGTTTGGAATTTTAAAAAGCGCAATGACAATGATTTTCACAATGTACTTGTTATTAAAAAGAGTGTATTAAATATAAAAAGTACCATTCCCCTAGAACTGTCTAAGATGGTATTAAAAAAAAGACAGCATATTGATGTATTAGGCAGTCTTTAAAAAATGTTTGTTAGCCCCCTACCAACTGACAGGTCCAAAATGGCCTGACTCAAAACTTTTTTAACCTCCAGGAAATCATTATTTTTTATGCATTCCAGAAAACAAATTTGAAAATTCAGCATTGTTGTTGAAATTTTTCTGGGGAAAAAAATATACATCTATTTTCAAATCCAAAATTTTCATCCTGAGTTGGGAGAGGCCAAACAAACATCATTTCAAAGTTTGCCTTATTACTCTGTATTTTTTGTGTACTGACCTGACCATACGATCCTTAAATGCTCTAATTGTCGGTGCTGCCACGTTTTGTTGGGCTGGAAATGCTGATAAAACAAGCTTATATCCCCTACAAAATCAAAATATTTTTAATTGCATATATTCATCTCATCTTTATACAAAAAAATTTTCTACATTAAATTGGATGTCCTTGATGAAACTCAAAACGGAAGCAAATTTTGAATGTTCAAATCTGATTAAAAATGTGACTAATTCTTACTTATTGTGAATAGCTTGTGTTAGGAAGAAGTCTTCTGCCAAGTATTTTCCATAATAAATCAATCCATTGACATCATCCACTACTGACTTCTTAAACATGTAGGACATTCCTGTACAGCAAGCCTGGCTTAACTGGTTCAGGGCAATGTAAAACCGGGATAAGGCACAACCAAAGTATACCTACAAAACGAACCATACAAGTAAGTCAACATATTCATCAACATTATTCACCTGTCTCTTACAGTCTTCACTCTTTCTATAAAACAAAAGAAGTGGGGACAAATGCAGAATTTGTTTATCTTTATTTCTGAGTATATAGAGCATCGCAACGTAAGACACCCCTTCTCCAGAGGCTCTTAATTACACACAATCATAGACATGAACCAAAATCTTTGACTTCCATCTTTCAGATTTCATTCTCAGGAAGCTGCCCCAACAACATACATTTTTATAGAATTTGCTTCTGCCCCCCTTAATGTACATGTGTCTTTAGATAGTGAACTTTAAACTTACAAATTTCACTGGTAATTAGTGTCTATTGCATCTAATGTCAAACCTTTTGGGGTTTGAATTCTTAATTTGACTTTGACCTATATAAATGAAGTCTTGTTTAACTCCAAATTCAATATCTTGTCCCTCTATACTTACTTGTATTTATATACAAGCACATTGATATTACCAGTACACATTTATATTGTACTCTACAATGCATAGCTGCAAAATATTTTGCTGATTTTTACTTTGTCTTATAACCCTTACATCTTAAGATCTAGATTAAAATAGGCTCCTGCTTTTGATATCATATTATTTCTCTAGCAGCCTCTGGGTTTTTATTTCCTTCACAAGACAGATCAGGCATATTTTTCCTCAAATTAAATTTTTTTTAAAGATAATGACATTTTTGGTGTTAAAAGATATAAAATATCTCTTTTTGTGCAATATGAAAGAAACTGAACATAATGGATCAAGAAATTGAATCAAACATTTTTTGCCCACATTGGTTGAAATAATTAGCCTATCTGACCCCTGTAAGGAAGGGGTGTATATTCAGTGGTACAATGTTAATAACAATGCCCATCAGGTATGATAAGTTATGGATAAGAAATTTTTTTCTTATTCAATTCCAGGGAGATTTTATTTTAGCTTTACATGCATATCCTTACTTTTTCTAAGCTAGCTGCAAATCCCTTCTGGTCTGTAACAAATGGCATTTGATGAACTAATCCTACGTTTGGTTTCTTTAGTTTACAAGCAAGATCTAGGATGATTTCTGATGATGCTGTAAATGAAAAAAAAACACAACATTTTTGGTCTTTCTCAATAACCAGCTTTTTGGTGAAATATTACTTATCTATGCCACATTAATTATTAAAACAGATACCTTCCAAACACAACAACCAAAAATAATAAAAATCCTTCTTACCTTTGATCCGACTTGTGCTAATCCAAACATTGGGATATTTGGCATTCTCATATGCTGGAGCCATGTTAAATACCATTGGATTAATTATTCCTTCCTTTCCACCTTAAAATATAAAGGGAGATAATTTAATGAGTATATAATGGTCAGGCTGGGTGAGGAAAAAAATGACCATTTCTTTAATTATGCATGTGACCAAAGCATACATGTCAATACTGATGTGAATTTCCACTCTGATTTGAATATACACAAATGCAGCTACAAACAGATATAGGGATAAATAGGATTGATTGATTGATTGTATACTGTTTAACGTCCCTCTCCAGAATATTTCACTAATATGAAGACGTCACCATTGCCGGTGAAGGGCTGCAAATTTAGGCCTATGCTCGGCACTTACGGCCTTTGAGCAGGGAGGGATCTTTATCGTGCCACACCTGCTGTGACACGGGGCCTCAGTTTATATGGTCTCATCCGAAGGACCGCCCCATTTAGTCGCCTTTTACGACAAGCAAGGGGGTATTGAAGACCTATTCTAACCCGGATCCCCACGGGGTGGGATAAATAGGAAGTTGACTTTGGATTTGTACACAAATGAATCATATGATCATATGGCATGCCTAAGCAAAGAGTGTGCTAAAAATTTTTAAGCATCTGATTAGTTGTTGAGAAAACTGACAGAAATTTGGTATGGACAGACACATGGATTAGCAGAAAGTTGACGTTAAAAATGAATCACACTATGCCCAAACAAAGGAGTCTGCTAAAATTTCAAGCATCTGAGATGAGTTGCTGAGAAAACTGAGACAAAAATTTGTTACAGACAGACAGACAAACAAGGGTAAAAAAAAGATACCTCCCCTCTCCTTTAAAAGTGGGTTTAAATATATTTTGTTGTGTGTTAACCTTGAAACAATGTTCCAATAGACCTTATTATACCAATCAACAGTTATAAACCATCAGGAACATCACTTTTTCCTGTCTGTATGCTTGCTCACCTTGTAAGTGATAAATGTACCTGACTCCCACCAGAACTTACCAATAAAAAGCTGTGAATCCACATTAGGGTATTTCTCCTGCAGCCTTTTCACAAGGTTAATGGCAGGATCTTGATCATCTGGCACACAGAACAGAAGTTCAAACTAAAGGAAAAATAATAATAAGTCATACATCAGCACAAAAATCTACAACTTTTGAAAAATTATTTTGTGCATACTTTTATTGCTATTATTCAAGTGAAGATTAATTTTTTTTTATTCACCCTCTAGTCATTTATAATACTTGCTTAAGCATCCTAAGGTTGTGTTAGTTTATGGCAAAACATGCATATAAATACAGTTAAATCTCATTATCTCAAACAGTGAAACTCAGTGAGACCAAAGAAACTTTGAATTGTCTAATGAATCAATGATGTCAAGGTTAAAAAATAAGTGGTTCAGGTTGGGACTTTCACATCACTTTGGTATCAATCTAGGTTTGTTAGTTTGTTTGTATGTTGTTTAATGTCCCTATTGAAAATTTTTCACTCATGTGGGGATGCCACCACTTGCAGGTGGAGAGCTGCAAATTTTGTCCTAAACTCGGCCATTGAGTAGGGTGGGATCTTTTTCGTACAAGCACTTACTGCGACACAGGACCTTGGTTTATACGGTCTCATCCAAAGGACTGATCTCCACACCCCACAGTGGGATTTGGACCAGCGACGTAAGGATCCTACACCATGTATTTGAGATATCAGATTTTGAGATGGAAAAAAAAAGTGGTTAAAACTTTCAATCACTTAGACATCTATATGGTATTTGAGACAACAGTGTTTTATGCAAATACAATCCTGGGTTTGTAATCACTCAAATTATAAGGTAATAAAATATTGGTAAATGCAGTTTATATATATATTTTTAATTCACATATATTCTAGCTGTGATATTTAATCTATTTTGTTCTTTGTAGAATGAAGTTCAGGTGAAGCTGAATAATTTAGTGTTTATAATATTCTGGCTGATGAGACACTTACGTATAATGAACATTTAAAATGTTGATGCAGTTACTTAGTCTTATAAGTCCCATGCAATTACATACAGCTAGTCAATAAAGACAAAACAAAAAGACAAACACTCTAAAAGGTTTGCCAGATGAAAAAAATCACAGGTTTCAAATGCAGTCTGCGTTATATGTAAAGTGTATTGATTGTAGCATCACTAATTTAGTTCATCCTTTTATAGCTGTAGCCTCTAGCGAAGTTTAAGCTTAGCAGTAAATGGGGTGATTTTCAAACAATTATTTTGTGTAAAGCAGAGCATTTAACCATGGAAAAAATGGTTGAATTATAACATTGGTTGGGATTTAGGCAAAACATGTCATTTACAATTTTTACAACAATCTTGCAATATTTTATTCGGTTTATATCACTGATATACATTAAAAAAAAATTTACTAAATAAAAGTTACTTGTATATTAAGCATGGAAGGATAAAGAAATATAAAATCTTCGTATCATACAAAGGTATGCAAAAATTGCATAAACTATTCCCTCCTCTTGTAGTACAGCTTTGGCCTATCTAAAACAATATTCATTTAATTTTAAAAAATGCTTTTAAGTTAATTGATCATGCCAATTTGATGATGGAATATTAAGACTTCACAAAAGATATTTAGAACTCAGAGAGGACATAGTGTTTGTATATGATTCTTTGATAATAGTACTGACCAAATAAGGTACAACAATTAAGAGCTGATCCAGTTTATCACTATTGGGGATTACTTTTAGCAATTCTAAAGAGGTGGAAAGGATGTATGCAAACATATTTCCTTGACCTGATGGTAAAATGCAAATAACCATCTTATGAATTCAATATGAAGCTATATAAGCTTACATTGGGATATTTCATAGTAAAATGGCTCTCTAGATTTTCCTCCAGTAATGGATCTACTCCCATCAGTGGCTTAACGACAGACACTCCTGCTAAATTCTCATCAAATGAGATCAGGTCCGACTTCCGATACAGAACACATTTCCTGGTAGAAAAATAAAATCAAGTTAAAAGACAGACTGCTTTCATTTCTGAATATATACTTGATGTAAATGAAATGAAAATGTTAAAAATCAATATTACAAAAAAAAATAAAAATGGAGACATTCTCAAGTTTCTATGATTTAAATTTAAATAGCATATATCTATTACTTTTTCTTTTATAACATTTTATTACCCCTTCTATAAGAGCTTCACGTTATCATAATGTCAAAAATGCACTATTGCAACGTCAATCTACCTATCAGTTGAAAATCAATTGTTTTAAAAATTAGTTATATAAAATTGTAATTAAATTTTTCAACCTGTACTAATCTTTATTTTGTTCCATTTTTTAATTAAGTGAAAAAAATGCTTTTAAACAGTAAATACGCTTCATTTTGATATGATGTGCGAAATATTGCACAATGGAAACCACAGTCAGCCCCCTTAAATCTGATGAAATAGTTTTAAATACTTACACTCCTATGAAAGACATAATGGTCATGAACCAGAAAATAACAAAGAAGATTATGGAGACCGTAGCCAGAAAGAACAAGATGTAGTCCAGGCTCTGTGGATCCAGGTAAAACATTGTCTGCGGAGGAAATACAATAGAAACACTTAATAAAATATGTTACTGAAGAAAATATCAGTGTTGGATTTACAGAGGAATATGAAATTTGCTACAGATAAATCTATAATTCGCATCTTTCTGTTTCATATATCAAAATAAAACTCCTAAATTCCTCTGTCAAATTCTCGTCGCATTATATTATATGCCATTTTCAAAAGACACAAATTATTACTATTGTCTGCATGGTTATAAAATCAATCAATTTATGCATTCAATGAATACACACCAATTTACAAAGATAATAATCCTTTTAAAATTGTCCATCTGTAACAGGCCAGACAGTACAGAGTCTTATAGACAAGATTTTAAATACCGAAACATACACTTAGAAAATCCAATTCTATTTATAAGTAGTCTTCACCAAATCATTACACGTCTCTGCTTGAAGCCAGTATTAAAGCTGAACACTTCTCATAAATAGGCACTGTCAGACGGGTATATAAACCATTCGCTTTCGTTACACCCGATTGCACACTCTAAACTCGTGGCCGACATGTAGTACTCCTATCGTGGTCTTAGATTTTTTACGTTTATTTCTTGTTTTTATGTGCATTTTCTGTTTGTAAATAATGTATTGACCTGCATTTTCCATAATATTTTGTCCTGTTTCGGAAAAAATGCGTAAAATTTGATAATTTCATCGATATTGAGTAGCACGCTTTGTAAGGTGTACGT
This sequence comes from Saccostrea cuccullata, assembly GCF_032062105.1. NCBI lineage: Eukaryota > Metazoa > Mollusca > Bivalvia > Ostreida > Ostreidae > Saccostrea > Saccostrea cuccullata. The sequence continues at coordinate 46,264 of NW_026940741.1, forward strand.
CAACACTCTTCGGATCTCTATAGTGAAATACATTGAACTGACTAGCGATCTGCTCCTTATATACGAGTTGTAGGGAGAGCGTTGAAGAACGGGAAATATGGCGGACTATGCCTATTTACGAGTAGTGTTCAGCTTTAAAGAACTTTTAAAGTACCCATAGCTGCTGCACATTTTCTGAAGTTAAGTGATCTACCTAATACCCAGGTATATACAATCTGGAAATGTATGACCTTCCTCAATAGCTTAATTAGACATAATCTGGACATTTCAACTCTATCATGTACATGTATTAAAATGATCTGTATATCCTTCAAGTTTTGACTGATATGTGTGTTAATATAAGGACAAATATACAGTAATTATAGTACATTGGACATTTTAGATAATTTCATAATAATTGAACTATTGCAAGTTCAAAATTGTAATGATGAATCATCTTACACCACCCTCCCCTTTCCCAACACACTCTAATAAAAACATTGTATCATTCATTAAAAGTTAATAGTCATGCAAAGAGCTGGTTTCTAGAAGATTCTTTCTTACCACTTCTTCACAGAAGAACTGTAGATCTAGCCAGCTAATGGTGGTGATGATGGTCACTTTGTATACATGGACACTCCTGACATCAAACCAATTAACAGCTGTAGAAAATGTGTCAATGACGCCTCATTCTGTTTCTAAAAACATTAAAGAAATAAATCATAGCAAATAGTACAGGAACTGATGCGAAAGTATATTTTAATATTACTAGTACATGTATGTGCTCTTAAAACAGGATGCATCAAGTGAATTTTACAAGACCTCCCATTATAAAAATGAACAAAAAATTCTAGGTTATTACTTATTAAAAATCATTTGAATAAATCGAACTGAAAGTAATTAAGCTGATCAATAGAGCTGAATCTGCACACAACGTTGAATTAAACCAATTGCACGGTAAATTTGAAGGATTCAGTCCGATCCATTGCCTCAGGAAGTTAACGGAAGAGAATTTCATATTTATAACACAGTCATTCGATTAAAGTTTGAATTCCGATCCAAGTTTAAACAGGTAACAGAGCATGATCAATTAAGAACAGAAAAACCAATCATCATATCTATTTCTATGCTAGGATTTAAAACCTAAACAAACTTGGAAACTTTCCAGGTATGTTAAAACCTTCATCAAAGTGAAAGTAATTACGTGACATTTATACAGGTACTCGTTAAGTGTTTCAACAAGAAAGGTGTCGCAAGTAGAAATGACTTACAAAGTGATAATAATTTAATGGAAAAGGTCTTTGATTCAGATCACTTAAAATGATTTCCACATATCTATTAAATTGGCTTGGGAAAAAATCTTTTACATATATAACTGAATACATGATGTACATCTGTCAGTATACATGTGATAAAAAGGTTTCTTTTTTTAAAAAAAAAAATCATAATACAGACAATATAACCCCTTTTTAAAGCCCAATCTTTAAACTATGTTAAATTTGCAAAAAATAAATAACATAAGAAGGATATGGCCCATAATATTCAATAACCTCTCAATGAATCATATGGCCAAGCATGCATGCATAATAATTTAATACATGTATAAATCAAACAAGATAGACAATTATAAACATACCAAATAAACAGACTTCAATTCCGAGTCAATGAAATACCTTTGTAATTGTTAAACAATACCAATTATGGCATATTCTTTTCATCTCAGAGTCATGTGAGCCTCGACATTTTGCAATATCTACCTAAAGATTGCTTGACTTGAACCTGAAAGAATTCTGTGAACTCTGAGTCAATACTCATCGAACGTTCAACTGGGAATGTCAACATCTGCTTACGGACAGTGAAAGGGACTTATTTATTTCCATTTAAGCAACTGAATGCTTAAGCTACCTCAAAAGGGAAAACAACATGTTCTACCTAATTATCTGCAAGAATATGCATATATAATTTTTAGAAAATGATATTTCCTTATAAAATACTAGCCAATTTAAAAATTGCTTAATGGATGAAATTTACATCGAACAAATTAATTTCTACTTCAGAATACTAGTATTTTGAAATTAACATTGAAACAAACTAATTTAAATTTTACTTCAGAACATTTTTATGATAAATCTGCCAAATCTTCTAGAGCAGACAAACTGTATTAACCAACAGCTTAACTCTTCTTAATTTACAAGATTCATTCAATTCCAATACATGTACATGTATTACCGAATTATAAGGCTGCATGCCCTGATTTTCTGTAAATTCAAACATTTCAGTTCCATATATACAATTCCTTGACTAATTCATGTTGCTTTCCTGGATTTTTTTTTTTACCTTAGTTGTATGTAATATCTCCTTTTATTATTTGATATCTCTCCCTTCCATGATTTTTTTTTCAATGGCCACAGGTAAAACTTAACATAAAACAGTTGTCAATATTTACCTGTATTTCCTTATAGAATTTTCGTCATTAGTAGCAAGAATGAACCCTCAAGGAGAGATAAAATTTCAATAAAATGAATTTTGCAATTTCACAACTGGTGATAAGTTTCAGAAGTCATCAGATTTGCTCATATTGAGACAACTTTAACTCAGGTATAACCAATGTATTGTATATATACAGTAGAACACATAGAAAACTCAAATGTTAACTACTTTTTAAATAATGAATATCCTCTTTTCTTTGAGAAAATATGAAAAGATGCAAAAGGAATTTCTTTTGCAAGATATCTAGATTTTTAAATGAGTTATGGAAAACCAAATTAAAATAAAATTGCAAAAATGGCAGTTCAAGAATTGTGGCAAAGCAGGGTCTGATTTTTCCATGGTAAAAATTGAGTTGAATTGTAGAGAAGAAACTGATGGTTGATATATGACAAATTTTGCAATGTTCCAATTAGCAAATATGTAGCTTATATGTAAAAACTTTTTCAACAATCCCCATCAGAGAAGGTTCAATAGAAACTACACCACTATGCTTCATCACATATTTCCGAACACAAAGTAGATGTCACCTCCAATCACTTTTGATATCAGCTAGTCTCACTTTTACAATATATACATTTGTCAGTGTATACTTGTTCATATAAGTCTTTTATCCTTAATATCTCATTAGCTATTGGATATTTTTTTTCTTGGTCCCTGGTCGAATATGAAATAGTTCAAGATACTGCTGAACTAATATTAGGTATTGAAACTAAAGAATCTTCATTTTTTGCTATTCTTTAAATTCTCACAAAAATATCTTTTTTTATTTAACAAATACATTAAATTAAAGATTTCTTTTCATGTAGCCATATAATACTGCTTCTAAATTAACTTTTAGTACCAGTAAATTAATCTATATACTCCGGTACATCAAAAAATTTAAGTTTCCTCAACTAGCTGAATGTGACTATTGGTCATACTGCATTATCTTTTATTACAGAAATTGATCAAGTAATTATTATTGATACCAATATCTTTTTTTTTTCCTTAAAATATACAGATAATATGAATACTACCTGATGTTGTTTAGAGCTTGCTCCATTCAGTGTGAGACAAACCTCTAGTTACAAAGGAGGAGACAACGATTATTTCCTGTTGGTAAGACAATCAAGTGTAAAGACTGTACACTGATACATCTATATGGAGTAGGAAGGCTTATTCCCTTCCTGACACAGAGACTGAGATCAGCTTCCTGTATTATGTTCTTTTTAAGAACTCCATTATCACTCCATCTTTTATTGGAGTAAATATTTGAATGATTAAACTTTTGTCAAGTACCAACTAGGGTATTACAAATACTTCCAATTCTCCTTCAAGGATAAATTTCTTATATATAACCCACCTATACACAAAGTAATCACTATTATCGATAACTGGTTAAAAAAAATAACAAAATCTTCTTTTTAAATTTAGCAATTTGCTGCATATTCAATTGTGTATGTCCTTAAATCTTGACTTTTGGGGTCTTCATTAACCTACTTTTATGAATCATTTCATTAAGATGTTTATTACATCTTCTTTGCTTAAGGTTTTGTTTATAATTAATTACAGATGTAAACATAAATTAAAGGAAACTTCTGCATAATCTTATGTAAAAAAAGCATCCAAAATATGCTAGAATAATAGGCATGACAAACCCATAAGTACGTACATATATATTGTTTACCAGAAATGAAACACCTCAATCACTGTCACTTTATTTCATAAATTCAATCAGCTTTTATACTACATACTATTAAATCTGCTCTGCTGTTATTGCAAAATTTCACTCTAGGGTATTATGCTGCATGTATTGCCTTCACTATAGCTTACATTAAATTAACTCAAAAGCATTATGCAGTTAACTTTATAATATATATTAATTTAAATCAAATCTAACAGTCAACAGGTCAAGGATGTCATACACAAATTTCATAAAACCACAACATAATCTCCTGACATATCACAATGACATAACGAGATGACATGAACAATTTGACCCGGTAGTTCCTGGTCTTATAGGATATACCACAAGTGAACGGGAGCTATTCAATATGCCTTAAATCTACAAAATTTTGAAATCCATCCAACATTTTTAGTCATGAATAAATATGTCTTACACAAAGATACCAAAGTACTGCATTCAAGAACACATTAGTAAACTGACATTTAAATGTGAATGTGTATATATATTCCAAGGGTCAAATATATGTCCCTAATATTGTACCTTGTACTTGTAGTTAAAGAATGGATCGAACTACATATAACAACATGCATACATATAGCATTGTGGGGAGTGGGGATCCCCCTTTTTTCAAGCAAAACTTTTTAGCTCACCTGAGCTTTTTTGTCACTTGCAGTTCACTGTCCATCTGTCTGTCTGTCTGTAAGAACAACTGGGACTGAATTTTACCAAAATTCGTACATAGCATCCCTATATCTGCTCTGAAAACTTGAACTGTTCCATCATCCAACAAATAAAGGCCAATTTCAGCATCCAAAGCAGGTCTGGTCTTGTGCATCTCTTTACTGTTCATTGTGACAGGTATTACTCAATCCTAGGGCATGTTTGAAAACAATACAACACAGTTTTAAAAACAATATCCAGTCAGCATGTTTTTGAAATCCATCCTGCATGATTGATCATTATATAATTCCTTCATATTGACATTCCACATCAATGGTTTTTACTAGAATTATCTTTCCAAGTTTGATCTGCATGCACTTTCTTACATCGGGATCATCAAGTTATCTCAGATTAAATGTCAATGTGCTGTACAAAAGCACACAGTCTAAATTATAAATGAAATGAATAAAATGAATATATTTTGTTTATTATGGCCTTAAGTAACCCCTTCCATCTTTCACATTTCTGATATCCATATTCAACTTATTTCTCCAAAACTAATCAATATATTGATTTTCTTCATCATTTCTCTCTGTAATGTAGTGCAATAGAATCAATTATAGTCAAAAGTCACATCAATTCCCTTGACTAGGTATTTGTATATTCACTTAAAACATTGTTGTGACATCATGCCTTTGTTCTTGCAGTCTAAAAATTTACCTGTAGCCGTCCGATAATAATAATTACTGTTAAAGTGAAATTTGTGTGAAATTGTTTGTATAATTAATGCTTGATTTATATTATCTTAATCTTGTTGATTTGTAGTAATTGCTCTAAGCTACAGACTGCAGTGATCTGTTTATGTGATAAGGTCTTGACCGCTCATTAAGATTTGGCTGGGAAATTTAGCTCTTGTATCAGCATTGCTGACTTTTATCACCCGAGTCTCAGGGGAATTGAATGTCCGAAGTGCCGGCCATGAGAAAATGCAGAATTCATAGTGTTCACAATTAACGGGTTAATTTAGCAGTGATTGACAGTCTGTAGGTTGGGCAGTTCTTAATATTTAGCGTAGAATTTGTGTGTTCAATTAGTTACTCAGTCGGGTCCTGTGTGTAAAGTGTTACACGGGAATACAAAATAAACTTTGTTGGAAACTTTGGGCGTTTTTATTTAAAAACAGAAAGTTTCGGTGTAACATTTTAAGTGGTGGCAGCGGTAAAGGATCCTAATTAAATGTGAAATATTGTTTGAAATTTAATACATATATTTGGATTTAACAAGCGGAATTAAAATGCCAAGGAAACGGGACTTGGAATTGGAATTACAACTTTCTAAACAAAAACAGGAACATGAATTGCGTTTAAAAACACTTGAATTGGAACATGAAAAAGAAATTTTGGAATTACGTGTTCAGCTAGAGAAGGCCAATTCAACACCAGGAGCACATTCGACAGGAATGCCAAAAATTAAATTTCAACCATTTAATCAGGAAAAGGATGACATTTTGTGCTATCTCTCTGAATTTGATGCGGTAGCTGAGCATGCAGGTTGGACTGAGAACTCAAAGGCTTTACAGCTTAGGTCACTTTTAACCGGAGAAGCTCGAGAAGTGTCGCAGCAAGTGACTTCGGGATACAGAGATCTGTATAAGGCTCTTTTGAATCGATTCGGCAAGCGCCCAGCAGACTACTTTCAGTTCCTGGAGGAAATTAAACGTAGACCAGGAGAAACTTACAGAGGATTAATGTCGAGAATAGATCTGTATTTGAGTCGTTTCATTGATGAGAAAGATCCTGTACAAAAGTTCCGAGAAGAGTATTTCTTAAAGGCGTTATCTCCTCAACAAGCCCAGTGGATTAGACGGAATAAGGGAAGCAGTGAATTAGTTGAAGCTGCTGAGGATTACATTCTACCAACAAAATCGGCCGAGGACAGAAAACTTCTAAATCCTAAAGTGTTAGGTGAGAAGAAGAGCCAGGAACAGGGGAACTCCGGAAAACAGAAAAGTTTGGAAAAAGTGAAATGTTTTAGCTGTGGGAACTTTGGACATTATGCAAACAAATGCCCAAAGAAAGGTAATCTAGCGTCGTGTTTCGTGAAAGGAGCATTATGGGGTTTACATTATGTTCCGGGGAAAGTGGATGATGTGGAAGTGTCAATGGTCAAGGACACTGGAACATCTATGACGCTATTGTGGGAGGATCTTGTTGATCCAAAATGTGTTCTACATGGACAAACTACTTCCTTGGTTACAGCTATTGGACAGCCATTCGAGGCTAAGTTAGCAGTGGTTAACCTGGAAACACCAATGTTTAAGGGACATGTTCAGGTAGGTTTAGTACCTGATCTGGTTGCAGATGGTTTATTGGGAATAGATGTTCTGGAGAGGAACAAAGTTGCAGCTGTGGTTACGAGAGCCAAAGCAAAAGAACAAGAACAAAATGAATTAAGTGCCAAAAATCGCATGAATAAATGTGATGTCGAACCAAGGGACTTAAATGTCGTGGTAACTAAGGATGAGGCTGATGAAGTGAACCTTGATTTACCGGAAACTACATTACTGGCAGCAACAGAAAATGAAATTGGAATTGAGCAGGAATTTCCTAACGACGCCACAGAAACCATTTCAGATCTTGTCTTTGGACATGGGCTGACACAAATGCAGAGACAGAGTTTAAGGGATGTCTGTCAGAAATTTTCAAGAATTTTCACATCAAAGCCGGGAAAGTGTGATGTTATCTCACATACAATCAGAACAACGTCTGAGAATCCAATTACTCAGAGACCTTACAGGATACCGGAAGCTAAGAAACAGGAAGTGAAGGAGTCTTTGAATGAAATGTTAGAACAAGGACTCATTACAACATCCAAAAGTCCGTGGGCCTCACCAATTGTCCTTGTCAACAAGCCTGATGGGACAATTAGAATTTGTGTTGATTATAGGAAACTGAATGAAATAACTCTCACGGATCCTTATCCCATTCCACGCATGAGTGAAGTATTTGAGAAAATTGGAAGTGCAAAATATTTGAGTAGATTTGATCTAACAAAAGGCTACTGGCAAGTTCCGCTGGCAAAGGAAACGCGCGAGAAATCCGCCTTCATCACCCCATTTGGCCTTTTCGAGTTTACAGTGATGCCGTTTGGTATGAAGACGTCTCCAGCATCATTCATAAGACTTATGGATCGTATTTTAGATGGAACTCAAAATACTGTTGCGTACTTTGATGACATAATTGTTTACAGTCAGACGTGGGAAGACCATATCAAACATGTAACAGAACTACTTCAGCGTATTCATGAGGCCAATCTTACCATCAGACCATCAAAATGTAAGTTGGGAGCAACAGAAATCATCTGTTTAGGACACATAGTTGGTGGAGGGACAATTAGACCAGACCCTAGGAAATTGAAGGCCATGGAGGATTTTCCACTTCCCTTGACAAAGAAGGAATTAAGATCATTCTTGGGATTAACTGGATACTATCGCCAGTATATAGGAAATTATGCGGACATAACTGTACCACTGACTGATCTACTGAGAAAAAGTCAACCCGCAGAATTAAAATGGACGGAGAGGGAAGTGCAGTCATTCAAGAAACTGAAGGAGGCCCTGATGACAGCTCCTGTTTTGGTCAATCCTAACTTCAATTTACCGTTTGTACTACAAACAGATGCGAGTAATAACGCAATTGGGGCTGTCCTGAGCCAACAGATGCCAGATGGTGATCACCCAGTTGCTTACCTTAGTAAGAAGTTACTTCCAAGGGAAAAGAACTATTCAACGATAGAGAAGGCATTATTAGCCATCGTTTGGGCCATTGGATCGTTCTCGTATTACCTAGAGGGGAGGAAGTTTTACGTAGAAACAGATCACAATCCACTAACATGGTTGCATCGCTTGAAGAATAAAAATCAGAGACTGTTGCATTGGGCCCTCGCACTACAATCGTACACCTTTGAAGTTAGATATAAGAGAGGAAGCAAAAACACAAATGCAGACGGATTATCAAGAATCTGAAAAGTGAAATGTGTTTGTGAATTATGGGCAATTATTGTGAAAATTTTATATTCATAAAATTCAAGTGCATTCAGTTTGGATTTACAGTGAAATTCATTTTGGATTTATATTATTCTATTGATAATTAATTGCTATTAACTGTTAAATACTAGTCTTATTTGGACTGGTTAAAGTGAATTTAGTGACTGGTTAAATTTAATGTTGCTCTATACAGAATTATGAACTTGGAAAAAATTCAACTATTGACAGTTAAATTTTTATCTTTGGAAGGGAGGTGTTAAAGTGAAATTTGTGTGAAATTGTTTGTATAATTAATGCTTGATTTATATTATCTTAATCTTGTTGATTTGTAGTAATTGCTCTAAGCTACAGACTGCAGTGATCTGTTTATGTGATAAGGTCTTGACTGCTCATTAAGATTTGGCTGGGAAATTTAGCTCTTGTATCAGCATTGCTGACTTTTATCACCCGAGTCTCAGGGGAATTGAATGTCCGAAGTGCCGGCCATGAGAAAATGCAGAATTCATAGTGTTCACAATTAACGGGTTAATTTAGCAGTGATTGACAGTCTGTAGGTTGGGCAGTTCTTAATATTTAGCGTAGAATTTGTGTGTTCAATTAGTTACTCAGTCGGGTCCTGTGTGTAAAGTGTTACACGGGAATACAAAATAAACTTTGTTGGAAACTTTGGGCGTTTTTATTTAAAAACAGAAAGTTTCGGTGTAACAATTACCAGTCTGATAATATATTATCGGACGGCAATGATAACAAAATCGGACGGTATTTAAAAAACAAAATGAAGAGTGAAATAAAGGTTAAACATGTCCAAAACCACAAAAATTTTAGGTGAAAAAAGCAATCGCAAAGAAATCAAGTTGCTATACAAAATAGCAAATCCATGAAGAAATCGAGCTTAAACCTTCCTCCAAATGAATACTTCCCACCATTTAACAGTGTTTTTGATACAACACTTTGAATAAGCGAATTTAATCAATTTCTCTGAGAAATAATCGGCAAATCTATTAATTTTAAAAAGATTGTTTCCAGGTCGTTGCACTTTCAAAACCTGAGAATTTCCATTAAATAGACTAAAACTCCTGGATGAAAATCTCCATTTTTACTTTCCATGGTGATGGCAATAATATCACAAAAAAATGATATCTGTATCAATTTGTGCACAAATTAAATAAAAAAATTCCAAATTTAAAAGTAATTCATCACCACTGGACCCCTGTCCTGCTTAGCTAAACGACTGCCATTGAATGAATGAAATGAAACAAGAGTTCACTCACTGTTTTACTGTCTCATTTCTTTTGTCTACTTATTAGACGGGTAAAAAACAATTGATGCCTGAACTCCCATTGTGTTATTATCGGACTCCTCCAGGTAACTTTTGGACATTTAAATGGCAATGTTTTAAGTAAGATATATGCCTCATACTATTCTATATGTAAAATTATCAGACAGTTTTCGGCCCTGACGGGCCTCAAACAGTCTGATAATTTTACATATAGAACAGTATTCGGCATATATCCATTACATAATTTATAAACCCTGAATAAAACAACTGGACTTATCTCTGATAATGGTATGTAGAAATCAATTTAAGATCAAGCATACGACATTAGTAAAACTTAAGAAAAAATTAATGCATAACTTTTGGATTTCTATGGGGTTTTTTTATAAACCATTGCATTGATAAAAAGTATAAACTATTCTGCAAAATACATGTATTCAGTATAAAACATAAAAGAACAAGAAGGTCCTTGGATCACAATGCTTACCTCCAACACTTGCAAGAGCATGATGAGAAAAGATTTAATTTTTAAAATTATTTTCCTCTTTACTCCTACAAAAGTTTTGACTGTAATGCCTAGGTCACATTTAAGCCGATGGTCGGGCGACTTATTTTTTCTGGTCTTGTCGGCTGAAAGAACATGATCGGCCGACACAGAATCGGGCGACACGGAGCAGTCACATTATTTCCTAGGGACACCGATAAATACATGTAACACAAAAATCTTTTTTCTTTAGAAATCAGCAATATTTTTTCTTAAATCTATATTCAGATAGGTGACGTGAGTAATGTTTGCAAGGAAAAGTGGCAGAATCTTACAAAATTGTGACTCCATGTTGAAAATGTGTGCAAAATTTTGCATGGAATTGCATAAAAATGACAAATGGTGCATATATAAACAGCAAAGAATACTTAAGATTTCTTTATTATCTTACGGATTAATTATTTATTTTATTTCCGTTCAAAAAATATATATCAATCCATGCATCAAAATTTTGTTTGTGTTTTGTATCCTTAATAGGTTAAATATTCACAAGTCGGCCAATCGTCGCCCGATCATCGAGCTTTGAGCTACAGTTTGATTTTAAGCGTCGGCCGAAATTTTAAACACCCTAATTGTCCAACGACAGACGACCGACTTAATAAACTGACCGCTGATGGTCGGACGATGATTGAAGGTTGGTCGACGGATAACTTCAATTGAAAAAATTGGCCACCGACGCATAAAAATTATAACTTGGACCGATGGACAAAAAATTGGTCGGCCGACAAAAAAAGAGATCAAAATCGGCCAAGACAACGACCGATGAACTGCCGACTGTCACCCTAAGAATCCCATTTTTGCTTCAAAACCCATCGGCCGTTGGTCGTTTTTGGAAATGTGACGAGGGTTTAAATGGTGGCCCACCTAATCCACTGGGGTTATGATTTGAACAATCTTGAATCTATAGTACAACCTGATGTTTCCATAAAAATATGACTAATCATGGTAAATTTGTTGTTCATAACAAGATTATTAAAAGATTTTTCCTATGCATTCCTGGTGCACAGTAAAAATTTGATCGCCAATATGTGGCCCCAGCTTTTGGCATTTGGATTTGAGCAAATGTATTATTCTACATTATTTCACAATGGAAGACACTCAGTCCATCAGAAAGACTCAGCTGAGTCTTTGGCTCATGCGAGTTAATAAAAGAAATTTAATTTTTTGATTAATTGATCATCTTATGTACTGTAGATCTTTCAGTCTTTGTACTGAAAGCTGAAGTTAATATGCTATTCAAGGTTTATAAGACAGCTACTATACTAATTGTAAACACTTGTATTTATAAAAACGTTTCTCACTTAAACTAAAAATTGTTCTAGCGAATGGCGCAGCGGCTTTCACTTAATTGCTGTTATGCAACAATTTAACTTTACTAAACTTTACTATAATGCAATAATACACTAAATTAATTCTACTAGAACCCTTTAGTCTTGCACATGATATACATGTACTAAAAATATACTAAAAAATAACAACTCTATGCTTATGTACTCTTCATACCGATCAAATTAGCAGATGCATAAATCCTAGCATAACAAGAGGCCCAGGGGCCACATCGCTCACCTGAGCAATTGGCTAGGAAAAAACACAGATCAGATCAGAACTGAAAGTAAACTGGGGGGGGGGGGGGGGGGGCACTTGAATTTCACACCCCCCAAGGGGGTCATGATTTGAACAAACTTGAATCTACACTGCCTGAGGATGATTCCCTATAAATATAACAAAGCCTGGCTTTGAAGTACTTGAAAAGAAGATTTTAAAAGGTTTCCCTATATGTTCCTATGTAAAACTTTGATCGGCCATTTTGGCCCCACCCTATCCCCGGGGGTCATGATTTGAACAAACTTGAATCTACACTACCTGAGGATGATTCCACATGAGTTTCATCTTTCCTGGCCCAATGGTTCTTGAGAAGAAGATTTCTAAAGATTTTTCTTATATATTCCTATGTAAAACTTTGATCGGCCATTTTGGCCCCACCCTACCCCCGGGGGTCATGATTTGAACAAACTTGAATCTACACTACCTGAAGATGATCCCAAATGAGTTTCATCTTTCCTGGCCCAGTGGTTATTGAGAAGAAGATTTTTAAAGATTTTTTCTATATATTCCTATGTAAAATTTTGATCGGCCATTTTGGCCCCACCCTACCCCCGGGGGTCATGATTTGAACAAACTTGAATCTACACTACCTGAGGATGATCCCACATGAGTTTCATCTTTCCTGGCCCAGTGGTTCTTGAGAAGAAGATTTTTAAAGATTTTTCTTATATATTTCTATGTAAAACTTTGATCGGCCATTTTGGCCCCACCCTACCCCCGAGGGTCATGATTTGAACAAACTTGAATCTACACTACCTGAGGATGATTCCACATGAGTTTCATCTTTCCTGGCCCAGTGGTTCTTGAGAAGAAGATTTTTTAAAAATGCCATTAATTTTTCTCTAATTCATAATTATCTCCCCTTGGAAAAGGGCCTGGCCCTTCATTTGAACAAACTTGAATCACCTTCACCCAAGGATACTTTGTACCAAGTTTGGTTGAAATCGGCCCAGTGGTTCTTGAGAAGAAGATGAAAATGTGAAAAGTTTACGACAACAACGACGACGACAGATGACGGACAAATTTTGATCAGAATAGCTCACTTGAGCCTTCGGCTCAGGTGAGCTAAAAAGTTAATATTCGCAGCAGGTGTTGACACTGATCACTGGTGATTCAGAGAGTGTCCCCAACGATTTCAAATAGACTGAAATGATATACATAAAATCTGTTGCTGAAACAATTATGATCTAACTTAACCATATTATTAAGCTTACGAACAAACTGTTGGAGAATAAAAGATCCATTGGACCTATGATTGTCAACTGTGTTTGTCTTAGTTTGAATAAAACAAAACAGAAATTAATTATAATTCATGCAAAGACATGGAACAGGTAAAAACAACTATTAGTCCTACAAATCTGATAATAAAAGATGACAACAGGTAGTTTACTTAAAGCAGATTGGTACAAAAATCTCAGATATAGGATACCATAATGATATTCTTATATCTAAGAGACCACAACTGGTTAAAAATACAAGTGACAGTAATTTTTTTATGTACATAACATTTATCTCCTTATGTCTATAAGCAGAATAATAAAGATGAGTAAAGACATACCCCATTTACCTTAAAAAATAATTTGACTAGGATTTATCCAATACAATCCATGCCCTCAGAATTATTTACTGGTCCCTTATATTATGTTTATACTCAATTAATAGCCCACACTTGCCATAAAATATACCAGCTATTAGGGTTCCTTAAGTCCAGAAAATCAAGAACTGCACGGCATCTTCATTTTTTAAAATCTACTACTGCATGATTATTAAAACATGTGCACTGTATAGGCTCATATAACAGTTCAATCCAATGGTAGATGAATTTAAAAACTAATTGCGAAATTCAGAAGTGCATGGACTATATCCAGAGAATATCATTTAAAAAGGATCATGGGATTTAAACCAAATATTGATTAAGGCTTTCAAGGTCACTTACTACTAACATTGTAGTGTTTGTAGGAATGAGATTCAGAATTAAATTCATTATGTTCTTTACCTAGGAGGGGTTCTTTCAGTAGTTTACAATGGACACATCAAGTGAACACATCATGACTGAAGCACTCTACATCAAATTATGCCACGTACACTGGCACATTATTAGACAGTAAATTTTACTAAAAAATACATTACAAAACCATGAAAATAGTTCAGATATCACTAAGTGGATTTTTGTAGGTATAACACCTCATTCACACATTAATTTAAAAATTGTTACATCCGTCATCTAATTCCTGAATATATAATTATCCACTTCAACTCTGATGTTGACAGATTAAAAAATATGCACCTGTACATTAGTGTTGAAACAGATAGTCCATCCTATTTCACTATTTCCTATTGACTTCAGATGTCATCAGATTCTATCAGAAATATCTGAAATACAATTACTTTATCAGGCCTCGCAGATATATACTAACAAAAGGAGGGGAGTTTTATTTTTTGACTATATTTTTTTTTTCACCACACTATATACCAATTCATTATTATTGGTCCTGTGATTAACATGAACATGCTTTTGCATCTTTGGTTGTGTTGAAATGAGGACTATATGGCTACAATTGCAGGTTCAATTTACTCAATAATTCTTTTCTAAAGATTTTTTCATATCCCAAACTTTATAAGGCAATTTAAGTTTTAACAAACTGGTTTACAGTTCTACATGTATATTTACAACTTTAACAACTTATGATCAACATAAAAAAGTTTTCTTACCAATGACTTTGTGATGACATAGTGTGTCCCCACTTTTTTACATGGCTTAATTAGTTTGAAAAAAAAAAAAAAAAAACCTTTTTGCCCTTGTTATTTAACAATGATATACCAATACATGTGCAATGTAAGTCAATTGCCAAAAAATACTAAACAAACATGACAGTGTCATCTTTTACTTAGCTTATGAATGATAAGGAATCATTATTTCTGATTTGTTTTCACTTTCTAAGAATCATTTTATTTCTAATCTGAATATCACTCATTTGACTACATTGTCTTGTAATGACACTACAAAACATTTCTGTGATATAAGAATCCTCTGTCAGTCAACATATAATTAATGACAACAACTTTTAACATGTTTAACTTGATGAGAGTTAAATATAAAGAACTGAACGTAAACATGATTTATAAACAATAGTTGTATTGATCAGTCCCAATATTATAAGTTGATCAATGCAAGTTAAAGTACCATTGGAATACAAGTTATCTTTACAAAATATTGACATCTTGCAGTTGTGTTTTTTAATGTTTAAGGATGATAATTAACATTAATGAAGATGCAGCTCTGTCACAATTGTATATATTTGTAACAGGAAAGAAGAAAAACGCAGCAGACCAGACCAAGACTCACGACGAACCCGGGCCCCCCGAATCTCCAGTCAGTTGCTTACTGACTAAGCTATCTGGCCACTAGCAATCGAAATCAGCTGACCGTCACATTCTTCCCTCCTTAGAGATCTTTGCCCCCCCCCCCCTCCCCAAAGATGGGCAAAGACCCCAACCAAGGCTCATCCCTAGCAGGCCTCTCACCTGTCACTTCAAGAGCATGGCATGGAACCAAATGTTACGGGATAGGAGAAAGTGTATAGCTGGACTGGGAATCAAACCCAGGACCCCTGCATCACTAGTCAGATGCTTTACCGACTGAGTTATCCAGGTTGATATCCACGGCCCAAACTATTACATATTATATGTGAAATACTGGTATACCAGGGGTATTTCACTCCAATATTAGTCATTTAGTTATCACATGTCAGTGTGACATATAAACTCCAAATATCTATGTGAAGAAGTACATTTTAATTAGATAATATGAGCAAATTAAATTTTTATTAAAGTATAAAATATGTCCAAGTCTGTAATTTACATCATATTCTGGCAAAAAACACCTATCTAATTTGCTTGAACAATTCTTCAAACATGTTTTAAAACAATCTGAGCTTATGAGCTTTTAATAATACAAATGAATTATACAGATAGCGCTGTTCTCAATGTACGTGATATATGTTAGTTCTTACCACAGGATTCAAAATTGTTACAAATTCCTTTAATTTTTTGTGCGACTTATTGCATATGCATTTTTGCCAAGTCCCATACCTTATATCTCAGAACTATTCAAAATTATCTGGTACCTGTGGAGTGAAGTGAAAAGATATAGCTTGAGGGGGAAGGGGGGGGGGCTAAGTGCCCATAGATCCCCAGAAGCTCTGAGGCAAATCTTGCACTGCGGACATTTCCTGGCACTTAATTTTTTAACCAAAATTATCTCTTTAACTTATTAATTTGAATTACATTTTACTGGTACATGTATATGGCATTGCAACATTGTATTGACCTTTAATTCTCTTTTTTTTTTTTTATTTTCAGAGTTCCATTTATTTAAAGACCTTTCTCTGATTCTGTGATCCAAGGTTTTCAACAGTAGCTAATTTCCCTGGCAAACTCCTAAATTCCAATTTATACCCTGAATCATATAATAAGAAGGTAAAATTTTGAGCCATGACAGATTTATCAGTGATAAAATTAAACAGTAAGCTCAGAAAATATCAAGAAACTTACAAAAAAAAAAGAAAAAAGAATACAAATGAACAACCTATATGGAATTCTGATTTAAAATAAAGCCAAGAAATCCATGTCTGAAAAATACAGTTCATCACCTGAGTACTCTGGTAATGTTGGTGATAATGGGTACTTCTGGTGATAACAAGTAATTGCCATGGATAGACTTACAAAAATACTGTATGTATCACTGAAAGATTGATTGATAAATGTTTTGTAGTCCTCCATCATCTTAATATATTTAATAAGCAGAATAGTGTGATTGTGTTGTATTCTGTAACTGGTGGCTTCAAAGTTGTTCTTAGGGGGGTGAACCTGAGGAGCAAAATTCGAATTCAGAATAGAAAACATATAACATACCATCGAGCTGCATGAAAATCCATGGGGATGTATGATATATATTAGAGAATATGTGGTAAAACCCATACTGCCTACCCCTTTTGTTTTCAATATCTTATTAATATTTTTTTTTTATTTATGGCATTTACGTAAGTAAATGATTTTTTTTATCATAATAACATGTTATGTACAATGTAACAAAGTACATTTTTATAATAGGGGTTTAAACACTCCGACCATCAGGCCTGTATCACTTGATATATCATTCAATAAAAAGTGGTATTATGCATTGTGTTTATTATGTAATAGACTGTAAGTATATGATGAGTACTGTGAGTAAAACACACTTATAACCATGCAATAGGCAGGGACGGGCAATTTTGCTTCATTATAAACTAATAATTTGTTATATTTGTTAGCTTCACAATATGTTTAAAACCCAAGAGTAATGAAGATCACTATGCTATAAGCCTCAATTAATGCATTATAAGTTTGCTTTAAACATGTTTTACTAGCTGTATTCAGAAATTGGAATTCTGTCGTTTTCTGAGACCCAATACTGGAAACAAAAATTTTTTCTGTAAAAGTAACCTAGTCCTGTCTGGACCCTGAGGTGATATAGTTCAGTAGCAAATATTTCAAAATATGACTAACTCAACATTTTTAGCAATTTTTGGTGAACACAGTATATAGTTGACACATCACAGAGGGTAAATTTCTGGGCAGTTTTCAATATAAGATATATAAACAGATATATACATGTATATGCTACATAACATTCTCAACATTTATCAGAGCATTGCTAAATTAATAACATCTTCAAAAGTAACTTTACATGTAATATTCTCTACAGGTAAAAGTAATACACGTAAATTAATAACAAGGTATTTTCGTGAAATATCAGAGCCACATTTTCGTTCATCCCAAGACTGAAAAATACAGCATACTCATGGAGAAAATGGCATGAAACCATTTCTTTACGAAAGATCAGAAATATTTGTACGATGACAACATACCTGACTGTTTACATCTTACATGTGATAAGAAGTGACGTTGCAACGTCCCGAATATGGAACATTAAAACTACTTTAAATTTTTACTTACCGACTCTTTTCAGAAGCTAAACTTAAAGCTGAAAAAATATGAATGGACTCATCCCCTCTGATTCATAAATGGACAACATGTCTTGATTTGTTACGATTGATTGATCGGAACCCGATCGCTTGTACTAGCAACGCACACGGCGTGAATAAATGGACCAAATTCATTGGTCCGTGTCCAAAAGAAAAAATATTAACTCGTTCCGTGAATGGGAATTCAAGTGTATTTCAGCTTAGTATCCGAGGTGTTTTTTTGGAAATGTAAATAAATTAAAGATGATACACTGATCACCAAAAATTTTCTTCTTTTCATCCCAAAGATGAATTCCTGGCTGCAATAATGTAGCTACAAGGGGAGGGGGGGGGGCTCATATTATTATAGCAAATGAATTCCATGTTGACCAGTGGTAGCTGCAGATCTGTAGCGTTATGGTTTTATATATTTGTCTTTGACCATAACGCTACAGATCCCGTAGTGCAAAAAAGGTGCAATTTACGGCGCAATATTTTTTGCGCTCTTTTGGGGAGAATTTCTCCACTTTCTTGCATTGGTCAATCAAGTATACTTTCACGTTCTAATTCTAGACACATTCTGTAGCCAATATGTATATAGTTTATCCACCTCCAAACCATTTATAGTTGTCTCTACAGGCAATAAACTCGCTGGATATGAATTTTCAGTAATCTAACAGATAATTTTAATCAAGCGAGTTTATCACTTGTAGAGACGACTATAAAGGGTTGGGATATGGATAAAATATACAGATTAATTAAATAATGTGTCTAGAATTAGGGGTTGAAAGGTATTTGATTGAACGATGCTGGAAAGTGGTGAAATTCTCCCCAAAAGAGCGCAAAAAATATTGCGCCGTAAATTGCACCTTTTTTGCATTAGGGGATCTGTAGCGTTATGGTCAAAGACAAATATATAAAACCATAACGCTACAGATCTGCAGCTAGACCAGTGGGACAACAACAACGACATATATGTCATTTAAATTCATATTACGTTGCATTTTGCATGCATGTATGATATCATATATTGATATTAGTAAGTTATTTTTCCAATATTAATATTATAATAAGATTGGTAACTTGGATGTTAACATTATTTTCTGAAAGTGCAAAGAACAAAGTAGGGTATTGGCCAAAAAAATGCCGGATGTCAGAACTGCTCCGTTCCAAACATTTTAAAGAGCTTAGAAATTTTAGAATTAAATGATATATAATTTATATACCTGACTCAAAAGTATGCATTGGAAAAATAACGCTCAATGCTGTACCTTTTATAGCAGAACGTCGAGAATTTACGAAGAATTTTGACGCGACGTCATACGTTTAACGTGTAGTAAGCGTCATCTGAAAATCCTAATTTACTCGCTAGGACACAGTTTATTTTAAATATAAATTTAAGAAATTAAGTTGTTGATTCATTAATACGTCACTGTTGTTTTGTATTTGCTTTTTTAAAATTTATTTTTTAGCATTATTATATACTTACAATGTAATCATCCACGAAGGTGTCTCCGCTTTAGATGAGAATTATTAAAAGTCTAACAGAGGAAATTGGAGAAAAAGAAATAAACTGTATTTTCTTTTTGATATTTGCTTTCATTTTATTGCAGTGATTATACGCTCTAAATATTTTTTAGCCATTTCTCTAAAATAAATTGAGAAAAATTTCTATATCAGATCTAGTGAAAAAAAAATGTACTGATGAAAAAAAAAATCGATGTTTCCCCGGCACCAAAAAAGTTCAGTTCTCAAGACTATGGGAATATGTAAGGTGCAAGAACAGAAAAGTCAAATGTCAAGATAATATCATTTATATTATATATCTTTATTGGAACAGTACTAGTCGTATAGAAGACTATTGAAATTGACAAGTGAATATATTTAGTAGTATTTTTCTTGCATGTTAACATAATTTTTCTTGCATGGGGGGGAGGGCAGAAATATGCCACCATATAATGCTATTTAATCAACCGTGTGAGATAGTTTCCCCTTGTGGAGTTTTACACTATATGTTGATTATTGCTTTTAATCTCTCTCTCTCTCTCTCCCCACTTCCCCTCTCATCTCTCTCTTACTCCCTCTCTTCCTCACAATCTCTCCCTCCATACTCCCTCTCTCCCTCACAATCCCTCCCTCCACACTCCCTATCTCCCCTCCCTCACTCTCTCTCTCTCTCTCTCTCTCTCTCTCTCTCTCTCTCTCTCTCTCTCTCTCTCTCTCTCTCTCTCTCTCTCTCTTTGGGAGGGGGTGTGATAAGGTTAGCATGCTCATTCATTATTCAAATGTTATAAAAAAAATTAACTTTACTATTTTAAGCAGTTAAATGTGGCAAAAATAGCCATAATGCAGGTTTTATAAATGAAAAGTTTATGTTGTTTGTACTATGATGTCAAAAAGAAAAATTAACGTGGAAGTTTTGCGAATGATAAATGCGTGAAATTTTCGCATCATAACGCGAAACATTCGCGAAGAAAGCCTAACCTTCGCTTTACAACGCAAAGCTTTCGCACCCCCCCCCCTTTGAAAATTTCAAGTTACTACGCAAAACTTTATCGAAAACCAAATTTAAAAAAAATGATTTTACTAAAACTTCGCAATTTCGGTCCTACTAAACAGGTTGGGACCAATCGCCCAAATGGCTATAAATTTACAGTGCAAAAATTGGAAATTTTTATTTTGGTAATAAATATAAATCCGCATCAAAAAGGGGACCGACTATAGTTTTATTGTGTGAAAACTACAATAGGGAAACACTTTATTTTTATACCACATATAACTTACATTAACCTCAGTGTACATGCAAAGTTTGGGGGAAATCTACCGTCCAGGTATTTTTGAGGGACCGTCTCAAAATACAGGTACATTTACTATAGGATTATATAGGAAAATGCCAATTTTTAGCACTCTAAAGCAAATTATACAAATACTACAATAGACATTTTGTTCAAACTATAATATTTGATGAGTAATACTATATTATACACACGAAATTCTACCGTTTTGTTACCAGGGGGCATCTCAAAATGCAAAAAATTAGCAAATTTTTCTATTTTTATAGAGAATTACAAAATATGACGTACACAATGGATTCACATGAAAACATGACAAAAATATTGGAGATATTCTCGAATTTCTATGTTTTAAATTTCAAGAGTGTATGTTTATTACTTTTTTCTTAACAATATTTTTATTACCCCTTTCTTTAAGAGCTACAGATTATCATAACGTCAAAAACACACTCAACGACGTTAACCTACCTATTAATTGCAAAATCGGTTAAAAAATCAGTTATATCAAATTGTAATTATATTTTTATACCTATAATTTCTTAATTTTGTTTAATTTTATAAGTTTTTCTGCAACCCTACCGTTTGTTAGATTGATCCCCAAGAATTTAAGGAACTTTCGAGGGATCAGTTATAATCTCCTATAAACAATGGGCATACAGGAAAACTTGTCAACCAAAAGTTATTCCTTTTTAAGTGTCCTGATGCAGATTTATGATATTTACTACCAAAATAAAAATTTTCAATTTTTGCACTGTAAATTTATAGCCCATTTGGGATATTATATCGCAAATGGACTATTATATCCCATTTGGGCGATTGGTCCCAACCTGCTAAACAGAGTAAGCTAGTACGTACGATACACAGGTGCTTGAGGACAGGACCCCCCCCCCCCCCTTCGATATAGACCCCTGGGCTTTTTCGATTTTTTTCTTATAAAAAATCTTTCGTTGCCATATTTGTGATAAGATCTTTACCAGCAAATCGAAAAATTACCTAAAACAAACGTTCTATTAAATCTACCCTACATTCTCTATATAAAAATCAACAATTTATATATAGAGAGGGTAGATATTTTTATAAAATGTAAGTTTAAGCAAATTTTCTGAATTGATAGGATAGATTATATCACAAATATGTCACCCATATATAATTTATGTGAAAAAGTCCAACAGGCCCGGGGGTCTGTATTGGGGGGGGGGGTCCTGTCCTCAAGCACCTGTGGTACGATAGAGTACTTTAGAGTACATCAGTGGCGGATTCAGGGTGGGGTGGGGTGGGGGGGTCTTTTTGTTTTTTAACAAGTGTCATTTTATCATTTTGTTGCATTGATACATGACTCCAATAAACACGAACCCATTGTTCTGTACAACTGTGAAATATACATCAACTACGTAACAGGAAATCACTTTCCGCTTGACCGCACAGGTAATCAACAGAGAGATTAGGATAGTCCGTGCATCTTGTCACAAGGTCATATGTGTACAGTACATGTAGTCAGGTACATGTACCAACAACAGAGAACTGCATAGTTACGGTGCTGCTCAGCAATATTCTTTTGCTGATAAAATGCATGTTTTTTAAAACTATTTGAATAAACTACATGTATTAGTCAACACTTTTTTATCGTTTTTAAAATTAAATTAATACTTTTTTTTTTTTTACAAGATCAGATGGGCTTAGCAAAACCCTCTACATGCTCTAGTTTTGACATATTCTTCAGTTTATGTATTTTTTTCTTTAGTTTGAAATATCACTAATAGCAGGGACCTATAATATACCAGCTATGTAGGTCCCTGCTAATAGTACATGTGTTTTTATATTGCAGATTATATTGACAGTATATACTCAAGTAAATTGAAAAGCACTAGTTAGGGGTTCTGAATAGAATTCAATTTTTTTAATTTTTGAAAGTGTTTTAAAATTGCATAGATCCTAATAGGCTTTCGTGAAGTGTGAGCGAATCGAAAATTCCTCGTACGACTATGTAGCCGGAAGAAAAGAAATATGGCGGCGGCAAATTCAACTGAAAGTAAAAACATTGTCTTTGTATCATTATCTTAACCTGTAAACTATTCACTAGGAATCCTACATTGATCATCAGACTGTTTAAAGTCATAACAAGAAAGATGAAGTAAGAATAAAGGTATCTTTTTAAGGATGTCAGAATCTTCAGTGAAATGTAAAATACTTTTTCTGGTTGATGGCAATCAAGGCGTTTGTGGACAAGACGTGAAAAATGAAGCGAAAGTTTTGGCTAACAGAGTAACTCTTTCAGCCTTTCGAATCCTGACCGCTTTAAACGACAGAGTCACAAGTAAATCGAATTTAAAAAGAGGTAACAAAACCCCACACTTGAAATGGAGTTACAAGATTTACAATTCCTCACAATACAGATTGAAGAGACTTGTGAACCTTTTCAAAGAATTCAAAACCAGGTACTTTGAAGAATTTGAAAATGAAGTTGAGAGAAATATCGAGACGTCAATACAGGATATTCAGACAGATATTGACTCTGAAGGTCATAAACATGGAAAACAGTACCCAGCGAATATACTGAATAAGGTTCTTAATGAAATTGTTCTGGATTATCAGTGGGAAGATCCTGATATCTTCTCACCAGTAAAAAGTCGAAGAAAGAGTGCTAAAAATGAAAATCACAACAAAACAGAAAATTTTGTGTTTTTATTTGCGAACAGTCCAAAAAATCCTATAGGATTAAGACAGTTTTCAGGAAAAGTTGTACTTGATGATGAAATCTTTCTGGATTCTTTCATGCCTCCAGACTTAATAAGCACATTTTCTCATAAAATCAGGCTCTCACTGAACTGGATAGACACTGATGTTTTCTTTGTAAGTATACTTCAGTCAATAAAAGAATGATTTAATTGTTAAACTTATAATTTGTAACACAGTCAGGGGTGGTACTGAAATCAGTCATTTTTGAAAATGATGGATAATGGTCATTTCTTCTAAGTATATAATGTACACAATTTTCTGATTTTTGTAAATATGACGTCTTTTCATCATATTTCCATTCTCAAGTCAATTTTCCCATCCCATTTACTACAGTAATTAGATATAGTACACTATCCTGCCATAGACCCTTGTGTAGAGAAACATCTTGACAAGTAATTGAAACCAAAATAATTTAGTGCGCCCCGTAAAACTAATGAGATAATTAAGTGCGCTCATTTTTAATATCAGAGATAACTCTATTTCTAAAATAAATTTCAAAATAGAAATGACTGTTTTTCATCATTTTACTAAAAAAAGATGAATTTCCATCATTATTAAAAATCAATTTAATGACTGAAAATCATCATTTTTAAAAATGATGGATTTCAATCACACCCCTGACTGTAACAGGGATGGGGTCGATTACTTTCAAAAGTAATCGATTAAATTACAATTACTTTGGATTTTAAAAGTAATCGATTACTAGCTGATTACAGCCATTCTTAAAAGTAATCAATTACATCTGATTACTTTTCCATCATGTAATCATGATTACTTGTGATTACTCTAGATTACATTAATTCAAAAAAAAAAGTTTAATGTTCTGAAAATTTATTTTAATCATTCACATTTTAAAGGAAGCGTTCAGATCAAGCTTGGTTACATATGTCTTTATATAGATGCTCAAGGTGGTTAATCTGATCATCTTATTTCTATCATATATACTTGTACTTGTAAATATCTGTGTTATTACTGAGTAAAAAATATTTCTAATTTGTCAATCAAATGAGACATATTATAGTTTAAGGGATTCAATAAAGATCTGTTGTATGTGTATAATTGACCATTTTGATCTGTGTGATATACCTTTCAATTTAACTGCCAATTGCTCAATGTTTTTACTAGAATTAACACATGGACAAGCATAATTAGTTCACTATTGTTATCATTACCCCAGCTGCCCTTCTTTAGTACACCTGTGTTTTTTTTGCTAATTAATTAACTTATTTTTAGTAAAGTAAACAAAGTTACAATTCTTATTAGAATACACATCAGAAAGATACATTGGATAAAATTTATTTGTATATTTAAAGATTTACTGTGTTTATATGAGGTAAAAAAAAGGTGCATTGCATACAACATGTTCATGAAACAAAAAAAGTCAAAATTTAAAATGATCCTGTGGCAATATTCCTCAGTATATATATCTAGTACCACAAGACGAATTGCTTAGATGCAAAAGTATTTGAAATGACAACTGAATATAGCTAGGAACTGAGAGATTTTACTAATTGCCTAGTCAATGAAACTGATTGAAAGTATTTCTGAAGGCAATAGAAAATAAAGCTATAGATATAGCCTATAATTTTTATCAAAATTTTTGCTTATAAAAAAAAATTGCACACTGAAATATATTTTCTAAATATCATTTAAAACCATCATCTTACGAACTTTTTTATTCATTGTAATCATAAAGTAATCAAAAAGTAATCATGATTACAAGACTTTTTTGAGAGTAATCGATTAAATTACGATTACTTGTAATCAGAAAAATGGATGATTACTGATTACTCATGATTACTTGGCAAACAGTAATCGATTACAGCTGATTACGATTACTGATTACGATTACCCCATCCCTGATTTGTAATTTTGTTTATATTGGATCAAAGAATTTAGAATTTAAAACACAAATTTGTATATATCAATCATGTATACTTCTGCAGTTTGATGTAAACCCAGAGAGTGTCCAATTTGTGGAAACTGCCATCCATAAACTCCATGGAAGCCTTATACCAGTGGAATCATTGGTTCAGTCGAATAGACAGTGCATTGGAAATATTTTCTCAAGTCTAACTCCAGTTGAAGGTGTTCCACACACCCAGAAAGATCCATCGGCTGTCATGGGACTGGTTTCCTACACCTCTGTGATAGAATATCATCTACAACAACATCAGTACAAGTTACGAGCTGAGGCTGTCAAATCCTCCACAATCAAGTGTACTCTCACATCAAGTGGTATGAACCATGATAATTGATATCATTATACTTTGTATATTTTCAATAAATTAATTACTTATAGATGTATAATGAAACCTACAGTATTTATTATCCTGTGATGATACTTTATTGATTAAATATCAATTTCATTTAATTCACTAGGTTTACTTTTCAATGATGGATATGGTACAATTAATGATAAGGTGATGAGTTAGTTTATCAGTGCCTGTTTTCAATGATTTTTTTTTTTGACAGAAGACTCGCTGATGTGCCAATTCACAATTTCTCCTACACAAGCTACAACACTGAATGCAAGGTGACTGAACACAGAGTTAAAATTGTTGTTAGTCAGCACTATGATGCTTTCCATTTCATTATTGATTTAATGTAAAAAATGTTTTGTTTCCTTAGAGTACAATTTGATATTATTGAATGTTTTAAACATGCTTTTTTAAACATTTTATTCCTATCTTTTAAGTTTGAACATGACCATTCTATAAACTCATTACTGGACTATTCATTTATATGCTTTGAATATAACTTGTTAGTGGTTGAAATCAGTTAAAAAAAATCATATATTTTGTTCTTTTACAGTACAAGGTCGCCTCAACGACACAAAAGTTGTCCAAAGGACAATTTAACTGCTCAGGAAAAACATTCTTTGTTACCTCTAAATGATAACAGCATAACTCTAAGGTATAGTAAAACTGCAGGGAGGCAGAACTTGTGATGGTTCATTATATGAAAGCCATTTGTAATCTTACTTTGAATTAATACAAAATTGATTAAGAGTCTCCTATAAAATACAATATACAGTTGAAATCTGGTAATATCTTGGAAGTTTTTTCTTAAATACATGTACTTTATGAAATATTTATGAAACACATCTGAAATAGAATATGCCAGTGGACCAATTGCTATTTATATCAATTCATCATGTTTACTGAATAATATGATTTGTTTCTTAAGTATTTGCAGCAATTTATTGAAGTCAAAAAGTGTGACACTTGTTTGTTGGTAATCTTACAATGTACATGGAAACATTGTATTTGTCTATTACAGATTCCTTATTTTTCGCTAGTACTTATAATCACGAAATGTCTCTTAAACATCAAATTGCAAGAATAATGATTCACAAGGGCGCTTGCTCAAGAGAATTTACATGGATTTCATCACCTTAAAAACAAAAGGGACACATTTTATTTCATGAGTGATTCTTCTCGCGGAATTACCCAATAATAAATTCCTCATGTATAATTAGGAATTTACAGTATTCTAATCAATTATGAGAATTTTTTGTTTTTCCTTCAGGATGTATGCAGTTCTTCCTTTAAGAGATACTGAATTTGTAATGCACAAATATGGAGAGGATTTCATCTGTTCTGGGGATGATACAGAAATGGAAGGCATCTGTCTGCTGCAATTTGAAGACTTGATAAGGAAGCTAATAGCATCAGCTCAAGCTTTGGTTTGTACTTCAATGTGGAAACTTTTGTTTGAAATCAAATTTTAGATAAAAAAAGAAATAAGAAAAAAACACCATAGCCATTGAAATCTTTTGGAAATTAGGCCAATTTATCTTTCCTAACAAAACAAAATTCAGTAGCTAGTACAATACAATGTACTATGTCATACCCCCGGTCAAAAGTTTTTTTTTAATGTTAGGGCTGGTTTATTTTCTAAAAGCACCTGTAGTAAAGTAAACTATGATTCAAAGATAAAGTTACTCAGGCAAGCTTTGTGACCCAAGAGCCTCCTGATAAAAGCTGTTTTAGAACACAACTCTGAAAAAAAAACCAAATTAAATTTCATAACAGGTTTATTGTGGAATCTGAGATATAAGTTATCGGTCTGCTTAAATTCATGAAATGAATGGTTCTTTTCACAATCTTCCTCCCCTCCCCCTAAATAATACATTACAAATGGTACAAAATTTACATGAAATGCATAATAATGACATTACCTTCCTTTGTAAAATTATAAAGGAATTATAACAGAGTGATCTCTTACTTAACTAATGTACTTTCTTGATATGTGAACATGTATTATTTATTAAACCATTTCAGATTTTAGTGACAAAGAGCACCCCTGTCTTGTTTGTCATGCGACCTTTGACCCCCACATCAGCTACACTGAGTTCACTTTGCCTTAGCGGATCCCTGGATGTGGAGAAAAAACTTTTGTGCTCACAATCCTCACCTAAAAAGGAAGCTAAAGTTATGAAGGATAAATCATGGGATCAATTGATATCTAGAGCAGTTCAACATAGCAACAAATGTGCAGACACATCCATTGATCAGAAAAGTATTACAAAAAAATTTACATCAAGACTCTGTACTGTAAATTTAAAGTATTTGTACTTGTTATCTCTATGTATAAAGCATGAAACAAAGTGACCAAGATTAAAACCCAGAAACTGATTAAGAGTTGAAAAAAGTTTTTCTTTTTTTCAATAAGTTTCTAATATTCACAAACTTTAAATTACTAAAAAACATATTTTAAGATATGTTAATCTTTTGCATCATCAGATTTTGCTTTGAATTTTTACAGCTGTTAATTGTCAGATTTTGCAGTCTATATAATTTTTTCCCCTTTTCTTCCTCCTAGACAAACAGTGCTTTGATCCCAATGTGCTGGGGAGGACACATTTACCTGGATGTAGATCAGGTCTGGTGTCTCTAATTGAGAAACTCAACGACAGGTACGTTTTACCAACAATGTGGCAGCATTTATTGAAGCTAATGAAAACTTGCAAACATATTTTTTCAAGATTTTAAAAAATGTATTTTGTATGAATTTTGTTATAGCAGTTCTTCCAAATATGTCGTTGCCAAAAGATAAATTTTTCAAGTAAATGTTGGCCTACTTACAGACCATACAAGTGGAAATTTTAGCGAGACGCAAATTTAGCGTTTACTACCTAAAATCAATATTTAGCAAAACGTAAATTAAGCGATTTTAAAATGCTAACTAAAGAAGCTATTGCAAATAATATGCAATTAATTTTTCACGATATTCAATTTTAGCAATTTCAGCACCATCGCTAATAATGGCAAAATTAAATCCTTGCTAAATATTCTACTTATACGGTATTCTTTTCTATTTTCAAAGAATATCTCAACTGGAATTTCTGAATGAAAAAGAAGTTGAAACTTTAAAAGAACTACAGCAAGTTTACCGACAAGAGAATAAGCCCATCAGACCAAGAGAGACTTTACAGCCCCAGACGCAAGGTTAGTAATCATGCCAATGTATTTTAACATCAGAAATAAATCATCATATGAAGAATTTTA
The DNA here is from genome assembly GCF_032062105.1 of Saccostrea cuccullata. Lineage (NCBI taxonomy): Eukaryota > Metazoa > Mollusca > Bivalvia > Ostreida > Ostreidae > Saccostrea > Saccostrea cuccullata. Next base: position 75,575 of record NW_026940741.1, read on the forward strand.
ACATCAGATATATTATTTAGTAATACAGTAATGTTATCAAGGAAAGTACTGTGAAAGGATTTCGAAGAATAAAAATAAAATAATACCCAAGTCCAGTGCCAGAAATTACTGAAAATCAAATGTACATATATTTTATAAAGAAGTACGACTCATTGGTATCTTTCAATTATTTTTCAATGTTAAAGAATTTGGAGAAGAGACTCCCTCTCAGCCGGAATCAGACAGTACAGATACACTGCCATCTCGTGGTGTTCTAATGGTGAACAAGAGCAGGCGATCATCTGTGTTCAAGGAGGACAACTCTGCAGTAACGAAAAATCAAGAGACAGTCAAAAATAATACCAGTGCAGATATGACCAGCTTTCAGACTGGTAAATATGCATGTTAATGACATGCTGATGGATAGAAATCTATGCTAAAGAAAAGAATATAGAAATTGCTTTGTTTTAATATGACCCCATCTTTCAATACTGTAAGAGTACTTTTATTTATTTGTAGAGTTTGCATCAGAAGAAGAACTTGTAGACTACTTGATCAAATCTTACAATGAGAGGGTAGTGGAAGGATGTGAAAATTTTTACTTGGCAGCACAGAGTTTAGTGATGGTGCCATTGCATTACTTAAAAGATAAGAATGTGGAAAATCCCCAGGTAATTTCTGACTTATCAAACAAAAATTGATGTGTGATTTAGTTATACAACTGATCTATAGAAGATAAATATTAATTTTCTGTTTAGGAAAAGTGTATTGAGCTTTTGGAGAGAGGAGTAGTTATTCCTATTGGATCCCTGAAAGAGAGACATCAGAAAGAGGAAAGCAAAAGTCGGACACGAACAGAGTAAGTCTCTCAGACTGAAAATACTTCACATATACATGGATATAAGACAATGTATATCAGACTCGGCTAGAGTAAGTCTGAAAATAGATACATGTAAGACACTGTACTGGTACATGGATAAACATGGATAGAGCAAGTCTCTGACTGAAAATACATTATGTATACACAATGTGTTTAAAATAAAATTGAAAGTAAAATTCTCATGAATTACATTTAAAAGTGACTAACAGTACTTTTAATATCTGTTTCTCAATTGAACATACTGTAGAAACACTTATTTTCATGAGGATCAAATTTTATTGATTTGTTATCTTAAATGGTTTCGTTGGCATTAAAACTCGTCGTTTTGGAAGTAAAACTATTCAATATATAGACATATGAAAATTGCGTGTGGGATTTAATTTAGATATCATTGATAATTGTAAATTACATGTATATAAATTGATAATTGTAACAATGAAATAAACAAAAATTAATCCTTAACAAAATTTTCTGTTTTTACAGTCGTAGGTACAAGATTTTGTATACAGATAATTTGCACTTTTTAAACCTAGCTGACGAATTTTGTAGACTACAGCTACAGACAGTGCTGAGGTTTGAGATTCTCTCGGTTCTACAACAGGGCGACCAGTCCATGACAGAGGAAGATAACAGACTGAACGAGGTAACCAACAGTCTTCATCCTCTAGTGTTCACACATTAGAAGTATACTACAGTTTTACATGTTTTGGCATGTTTAAAACATGGCAATTTAGTGAATTTGTCATTCAGAAGTTGGATCAATAGGTTTTATATGTACTGGTATATTATTGCAAACCACACATGTATGTACATGTATTTTACTTTACATTGATCATGAATTGCAGAACTAATACCTTAGTTAAATTCATATGTATTTGAACTTTTCAAAATTACATGTTTACACATACATGTATACAGTACCCATGGTCAAGTTCTTACCATATTACAAGTAGCTTTGAATACACATTTTTGTTGTTGTTGTTGTAGATTGTGACTCTTTTGAGGACACTCAGCTTTAACACAGATCCTAAGTCCCTGTCTGACTTTATGAACAACAGTCTTGTTGAAAAGTAAGACATAAATCTCCTTTCAGATCAATAATACTAGTAAGAAAAATGAAGAAAATTACATGCATGAGTAATGTTCAGTTGTCACTTATATTGATAAAAAAGTGTTCTGACTGTACTTTTGAATAGATCAACACAAATGCAAATCTCAATTATTTCATGCATCTTAGAATAGAACATTGACTTTTTAGCTCTTCTGAGCCAAAGGCTCAAAGAGCTAATGCTATGGCCATTTGTGCGGTGCGTCGTGCGGTGTGCGTTAACTTTTTAGAATATGGGCCATAACTCAAGAACCCCTTGGCCAATCAGTGTCAAATTTGTCACAGGGTATCCTTGGCCCAAGGGCTACCATTTATACTAAAATAAGGGTTGGGACCCTAAAACAAGGGGAGATAATCAGGAAAACAAAACCAAAAGTACTGGTTGCAAAAAAATCTTCTTCTCCAGAACCACCAGGCAGATTTTCACCAAACTTACATACAATGATCAGGATATGTTGAATATTAAAAATTGTTCAAGGCATGACCCTGGGGCAAAGGGCGTGGTCTCAAGGTCACTTCAAAGTTGACCTAAATTTACAATTAATGAAAATGTCTATATTTTGCTTACTATAAGGACTAGGATCATCAAATCTTGTAAGTAGATGCATCTTAGGACTTCACATTATGTTAATTCAAAAGTAGGTCACGGTGACCTACTTTTTTAATTTTGCGGGCATTTGTTTTCAAATTGATTTGAAGGCATATTTAGGACACTTTAAGGCCTATGATCATCAAACTTTGTCAGTTGATGCATCTTAGGTCCTTGAACAACGTCAACTTAAAAGTAGGTCACCGTGACCTACTTTTTGAACTTTATGACTTATCCTTTTTAAAACATTTCATCCCATTATTTCAGACACTGAGAGGGTTAGAATCATCAAATCTTGTAACTTGCTGCATCTTGGGACCTTAAAACATATTTAAGTAAAAGTAGGTCACTGTGACCAACTTTAGAATTTTGCAGGCATTTGTTTTCAAATTGTTTAAAAGACATATTTTAATTACCTTCAGACCAATGATCATCAAACTTGGTCAGCTGATGCACTTGGGACTCTAAAAAATGACCAAAATGTAGGTCACTGTGACCTACTTTTGACATTTTATTGCTATATTTCAGTATCTTAGGTATTTATTGGCTTAGAATCATCAAACTTTGTGAGTTGATGCATCTTGGATTTTCGGAGAGTGACGACCAAAAATTAGGTCAAGGTGACCTACTTTCAATATTTATGGCTATATTTATGTATCTCCAGTACCTATCGGCTTAGAATCATCAAACTTTGTCAGTTGATGCATCTTGGGTTTTTGGAGAATGTCAACCAAAAAGTAGGTCACGGTGACCTACTTTTGACATTTAATGGCTATATTTATGTATTTCTGGTACTTATCAGTTTAGAATCATCAAACTTTGTTAGTTTATGCCTCTTGGGTTTTCAGAGAATGTCGACCAAAAAGTAGGTCACAGTGACCTACTTTTGAATATCTCAGGTATTTATTGGCTTAGAATTATCAAACTTGGTCAGCAGATGCATCTTAGGCCTCTGATAAATGTCAACCAAAAAGAAGGTCACAATGACCTACTTTTGACATTTAATGGCTATATTTAAGTATCTCCAGTACTTATCTGCTTAGAATCATCAAACTTTGTCAGTTGATGCATCTTGGGTTATCGGAGAATGTCGACCAAAAAGTAGGTCACGATGACCTACTTTTGACATTTTATGGCTATATTTAAGTATTTCCGGTACTTATTGGCTTAGAATCATCAAACTTTGTTTGTTTATGCCTCTTGGGTTTTCAGAGAATGTCGAACAAAAAGTAGGTCACAGTGACATACTTTTGAATATCTCAGGTATTTATTGGCTTAGAATCATCAAACTTTGTTAGTTGATGCATCTTGGGTTTTCCAAGAATGTAGACCAAAAAGTAGGTCAAGGTGACCTACTTTTGAATATCTCAAATACATATTGGCTTAGAATCTTCAATCTTAGTTTGTCTATTAATGCATTTTGAGTCCTCAGAAAACTTCAATCTTAAAGTAGGTCACCATGACCTACTAATGTTTTTAGCTCTACTGGTCAGAGACCAGAAGAGCTTATGCGATAGTAATGCGTCCGTCGTCCGTCCGTCCGTCCGTCTGTCTGTCTGTCCGTCTGTCTGTCTGTAAACAATTTTTTCAAAATGCTACTCCTCCTACAGTTTTGGTCTGATTTCAGTATAACTTGGCACACAAGTAGACTACACTAAGATACATAATTCTGTGTATCGGTTTTTGATTTCGATGAACGGTGTTGCCGTGGTTACTAAAAATAGAAATTTCTGTGAAATTCTTTCAAAATGCTACTCCTCCTACAGTTTTGGTCTGATTTTAATATAACGTGGCACACAAATAGACTACACTAAGATACATAATTCTGTGTATCGGTTTTTCATTTCGATGAACGGCGTTGCCGTGGTTACTAAAAAATAGAAATTTCTGTGAAATTCTTTCAAAATGCTACTCCTCCTACAGTTTTGGTCTGATTTCAGTATAACTTGGCACACAAGTAGACTACACTAAGATACATAATTCTTTGTATCGGTTTTTGATTTCGATGAACGGTGTTGCCGTGGTTACAAAAATAGTAATTTCTGTGAAATTCTTTTAAAATGCTACTCCTCCTACAGTTTTGGTCTGATTTCAGTATAACTTGGCACACAAGTAGACTACACTAAGATACATAATTCTTTGTATCGGTTTTTGATTTCGATGAACGGTGTTGCCGTGGTTACTAAAAATAGAAATTTCTGTGAAATTCTTTCAAAATGCTACTCCTCCTACAGTTTTAGTCTGATTTCAGTATAACTTGGCACACAAGTAGACTACACTAAGATACATAATTCTGTGTATTGGTTTTTTATTTCGATGAACAGTGTTGCCGTTGTTACTAAAAATAGAAATTTCTGTAAAATTCTTTCAAAATGCTACTCCTCCTACAGTTTTGGTCTGATTTTAATATAACGTGGCACACAAATAGACTACACTAAGATACATAATTCTGTGTATCGGTTTTTGATTTCGATGAACGGTGTTGCCGTGGTTACTAAAAATAGAAATTTCTGTGAAATTCTTTCAAAATGCTACTCCTCCTACAGTTTTGGTCTGATTTCAGTATAACTTGGCACACAAGTAGACTACACTAAGATACATAATTCTTTGTATCGGTTTTTGATTTCAATGAACGGTGTTGCCGTGGTTACTAAAAATAGAAATTTCTGTGAAATTCTTTCAAAATGCTACTCCTCCTACAGTTTTTGTCTGATTTCAGTATAACTTGGCACACAAGTAGACTACACTAAGATACATAATTCTTTGTATCGGTTTTTGATTTCGATGAACGGTGTTGCCGTGGTTACTAAAAATAGAAATTTCTGTGAAATTCTTTCAAAATGCTACTCCTCCTACAGTTTTGGTCTGATTTCAGTATAACTTGGCACACAAGTAGACTACACTAAGATACATAATTCTGTACACCGGATTTTGATTTCGATGAATGGTGTTGCCGTGGTTACTAAAAATAGAAATTTCTGTGAAATTCTTTCAAAATGCTACTCCTCCTACAGTTTTAGTCTGATTTCAGTATAACTTGGCACACAAGTAGACTACACTAAAATACATAATTCTGTTTATCAGTTTTTGATTTCGATGAACGGTGTTGCCGTGGTTACTAAAAATAGAAATTTCTGTGAAATTCTTTCAAAATGCTACTCCTCCTACAGTTTTGGTCTGATTTTAATATAACTTGGCACACAAGTAGACTACACTAAGATACATAATTCTGTGTATCGGTTTTTGATTTCGATAAACTGTGTTGCCCTGGTTACTAAAAATAGAAATTTCTGTTAAATTATTTCAAAATGTTACTCCAAATACAGTTTTAGTCTGATTATAATATAATGTGGCATGCAAGTAGACTACACTAAGAACATAAAGAGACTTAATCAAGGATTATTATTCTATTTATTGCTATTGAAAAGTTTCAATTCCCAACTGCTTTTAAGTACTTTTCTCTTCCTTTGCTATAATTACAAACCAGTAGAGCTTCAGTCTCGACAGAGACTTCTGGTTTTTTTAATAGCTTTATTAAAATATCTTCAGTCCTAATTGGCTAAGAATCATTAAACTTTTTATCAGTTGATGCAACTTAGGTTTTAGGATATTTAGGGTTAGAGGCTTCAAATACAAGTGATAGGTTGTACAATTTATCAGAAGAGCGATTCAAGGCCCTTGGGCCTCTTGTTTATCCTTTCCTTCCGATAATAATGTTGGGATGGGTCACACTATTGAGAAAAAAATTTAAACAGAGAAAAACACTACAAATACAAATGCCTATTTCTTCTGATACAGTATAAAGTTAAAACTGTTGTATGAGAGACTTTTGGTTTTGATGAGAATGAATATTTCTTTTTTATCATAATATTTACTTATATGTTGTGTCAAGTAAAAATCTGTCCACAGTAAAGGTCAGTTTTAAGTAATTTATTATAGTTACATCCACACACTGCCACAAACTCTGGGTAATGTTTACGATGAACTGATGCAGCCACTTCCTGTTGCCCTGGAAGCCATTCTGTCTCCTGACAACAGTGCTGACCAATCAGTGTTCAGCAAATCAGCCCTGGAGGCGGAGCAGCTTGACAAAAGTGCAGCCCCATCGTCCTCACAGCCTCCGTCTATCTCAGAGGAGTTACCCAAGTCTAATGATGTGCCAGTTAGTAAAACAAGGTAAAGTAATTGTCTTTTACTGTGAAATCACTTTCATGGGGTCCTGGTATGTAGAAACTCACAAACTGAATGCCTGAACAAAATGTAAAAATTTCAAATTTTTAACAACTCAGCACTTTTCAACCACAAAATTAAATTTCTCAAATGCACAAAAATGTGACCCCACAAAAATGTGATTTTACAGTATTTTCTATCATTGTGCAAAGGAAAATAGGCAAAATTTAAATTTTGTATTGTATTGTATTTTAGGACCAGAAAAATCATGCACTACCCTAGTTTGTCTGATATTGGATCGAAACGTCAGATATTTGTCAACACCTCTACATCAAATGTTAAGGTAAGAATTAAATGACTTTGTCTTAGTAATTATGAGTAAGTATTACTGTAAATCACTTTTTATTCGCAAGAATTAACTGCAAAAATTTCATTCTCGCGTATAAGAATTCCTTAAGATTATATCAGTGACCACAATTCGTGAAAATTGTGTCTTGCTAATAAAGAGTTGATCGCGAAAATACGAAAATTAAGTGATCTACATACAAGTTACATCTTTGATATACATATACAATACATCGATTATTTAGGTTTGTAACAATTGCTAAATAAAATGTGGAATTTTACTCCATAGGTTCAATTGCGATTTGAAAAACTGCTCTAAATTGTGATTTTCATGCCCCCCTTTGAAGGGAGGACATATTGCTTTGCTGCTGTCTGTCGGTCAGTCGTTCTGTCTGTTGGTCCACCGTCAGTTTCCATTCATTTTCTTCGCAGAGGTTGTACATATTGAAATGACATTTGGCACAGATTTATCATAAGAATACCTAGGTCAAGTTTTGTCTTGGGTATGATCAAGCAATGTTTGACGGAGTTATGTCCCTTGGACCTCAAAAAATTCCAATTATTTGAAGGGGGGGGGGGGGCATTAGTGTTTTACAAACATCTTTTTTTTTTAATTCTGTGATTCATAAATGCACAGCTAGTGTCAAAATAATTTCCAGGTCTTTAAGATATATACAGTACATGATTGCCAGTATAATTCAATAAAAAGAATGTATGTTTCATTATTAGGAGCCTTCTTCTTCACGGAAGAGGAGAAAATCAAAAAGAGGTATGGAAATTATTGCTTATATGTGCAAGTACAAAAAAATAAAAACAAAACTTGTTCATAGGGAGGAAAAAAATTTCATTCAAGTATATGAATATGAAGTTACTGTATATGTTGGTTTCATAAAGAAAGTCAACCCTGGATAATAATTTTGAATTTCAAAATATTTTTTAATTCTTTGTAATTAAAAAAAAATGTTTTAAATTGTAATATTTAGATTTAACAAAGCAGTTTAAGAGCAAGATAAAGCTAGAGAGAAGACAGTCAGTGGCAGTGATGGAGACCATCAAGTCACCCAAAGGAAGGAAACTGGCATCCTCAAAACTCAAGTCATCTAAATGTAAATATAGATTTTAAAAAACAGTTTCTAGCGTAAATATTTTTTATTGTTGTCAGGGGAAATTAAAACTATTGAGTGATTAAGTTAAAGTGTTAATTCACTGCCATAACTATTGTGGTATATCACGAATACTCCTTTTCATCTGATCATGTAAACCTATAGTTTCTTAAATCACTGCTTTTAAGACTTGATTATGTTAAAAATCAATTTTGTTTACAAGGCATAATTTTATGGCCCTCTTGCAAATAAATTTTTAAAATATTGATTCCTTAAAATACATCTTCTGATTGGTCTAAACACTAAATTGTTAAATGTCTCTGAAAGATAGACATGTATTATATCCCTCCAGTGAAGAACACTTGTGTTTTCTTACTTTCTGACAGACCTATTGTCTCCACCATTCAAGTCTCCAGTCAGAAAACCTCTGGTTTCTGAGACCCCGTCACACAAACAGAAGAATTCAGCTATGTGGAAACGACTGGAGGCAGAAAGAAGGAGATCCCTGAGCAATACTGCAGTAAAGGTGGTAAAGGAATCGCCCCTCAAATCAGGTCAGTGCTCATCCCTTAAGTAGAGATTCCATTCCTGAACTAAGATCAGTCCCTGTTCCTAAGTCAAGTCAATATCACATAGGTTTGATTAAGTCACTTTTCTCGAGGTTCGTCAAGTTAGTTAGGTTCCAATTCCTCGAATCAGATCAATCTCCATTCTTGAGTAAAAAGTCACCATTCCTGAAATGGGGAAATCATAATTGAGTACAAATGGTATTTTTCATGGATTGTCAAGTAATCTGATCAAACTTGAGAATGGTGAATGATTTCATGAGTCACCATTCTTCCAAGTCAGGTAAGTCTTCAGTTTCATTTCCATTAGTCTCCTTGTTCAGTTGCAAATGCTGTATGCTTTGGAGACAAAAGTATTTTAAATTTTTTTCCATTTCTTTCTTTTTGCAGAGAGACCATCAATACTCAGCCCATCCCAGAATAAACGTGCTCTGCATAAGGTCAGACGTTCATTTTATTCAGCCTCAGCAGGTCCTCTGATAAGGTCTAGGTCGATGACCCAAGCAAACATTGAATTGGGAGATAGAATTGCAGGCAGGAGTCAACACTCTTCAGGAACACTCAACAGTATTCTCAAAAAACCTCCAAGTCAGTCAGCTTTATTCAAGTCACCAGACAAAAATTCTTCATTCTTGCTATCACAGTTGATGGGAAGTCCAACTCCACAAAAGAAAACATCCAAGACACCAGGAAAAGGAACTCCAAAGAAAGTCATTGCTGAGTCCCCTAGTATGTTCACAAGGTCCAGGTCTCCATGTGTATCCAAAGGTTTTCCTAAAGCTTTGTTTCAGGAGAGTCCTAATTGTAGAAGGAGTCAACCAAAAGTTGTTCGACACTCACCAAGACTAGAAAAGTCAGAAGAAAAAGACAAAAATATAAAATTTACCAACACACCCAGAAAATCTCCTGATATGCTAGTAGCTGAGTCTCCCAGTAATAACACTAGATCCAAGACTATGATGACCCCAACAAGAAAATCTGTCCGTGCTCTTTTATTTGGAAAAAGTCCTGAGGGCAAGCCCATGGAAGACAATAAAAACAGAAAAACTCCATCAAAATCAACCCCAAAAGCTCGAAGATTAATACTGAGTAAAACACCAGTGAAAGGTCAAAGAACTACCACTATTGACAAAGACAATGGCAACACTGAAAATCTGACACCAAATAATTTAGATGAAAAACACACAGATGAATCATCAAGTTCAACATCAATAAGTGATGGAAACAAAGACGTAAAGAAATCACCAGAAAAGAATAAAACTCCTTCCCCTAAAATCCAAAGGAAAATTCGGACACCAAGTTCTCTTAACCACTGGCAAAGAAGGAAAAGAGGCAGAGATGAAAGCATGTTATCTCCCAAACAATTGGCAAGGAAGTTTGGTACTGATAGTACTCAAAGCAGCCAGGAAAGCAAGGCAGCTGAAGAGGACAATGAAACCATCTTCTCTTCCCTGTCACAGGAAGACAGACAAATAAACAGCAGAAAGAGAGGCCTGGAGTGTACAGAGGACCTGTCAACCATATTCTCACCAAGCAAAAGGAAGAGAACATTGTTAACAAACGTTGATCAGAGTACTTTAAGAACATCATATACCCTTCATCACAAAATAATTGAAAAGAATACTTCATTGCTTTCTTTTGCTAGTGGAAACAGTGAGGGATTTGACACAACAGGCTTGACAGATTCCCAGTCTAGCAGTCTGGGTTTCCATTCTCACTTAAGTAGATTGTCTCAAGCTAGTACCTCTTCCATGGAGTTTTCCAATACAAATGATGAAGTTTTCTTGTCACAGAGTCAAAATGGGGAAAAGATGGACACAAATATCACAGAACAGAACACACACACTGACATTGGTTGTAATTCTCCAGTATTTGGATCCGGGAAAAAAACTAGAAAAATACATTTGTCAGGTTCAAATAATGGAGGAAATTCCGGACAAAAGGTGTCTCCTTCTGGTAGGAAATACTCTCCTAATGTCTCGGCCAAAAGTCTGATGCATCTAATGAATTCTCCTCTTGTCAGCTCTGATATAGTGGAGAAAAGTCCAAACGTTAGTAGGAATGTCGCCATTGTGAAGCATCAAAGACCCCGATCAAGACGCTCCTTAAATCTTCAGCAGTGATTTCAGTATAATTCATCTAGTCATCCTAGATGACACTGTGTCTCAAAAAATAAGTGCTGGAACAATAAACCCATGTGAAAATATATATGTAAATTATGAAATAATATTTTTTTTATATAGATTTTTAAATCAAGTGTACATCTCTTATTAGAAGTGCTTTGAAAATGATACAGGCACAAAAATTTTGTAAAATGATCATATTTAATCAGATTGAAAACAATGATATATAATTATCTTTTTGCTATTGATCTTAAAAATATAAATAAAGTGAAATATACAATCTATGAAACTTTTCTTTTATATATAATAAATAGTTGCTTTTTAAAAGTAAGACAAAGATCTAAATACAATTAATACATGTATGTGGATTTGGGAACTATATAAGTACTAATCATTTAAGTCAGGGCGTATTGAATCATATCTAGCCTTGAAGCCAATTTCACATTCATTAGGGCCCAGCTGGAATATAGGTGCTATTTAGTTACCATTATCTACAAAGCTGCATTTATTCCTAATGAGCACATCAATCATTTAACGTCAATGTTTGAAAGGATAAGGTATGGTAACGGCCGAATCTGGCCCTTTATTTGATATGATGGGCCAAAAAACGGTCTTAACCTATCTTGTCCTTTGTTAAGGTGCTTAAAAATTAAAATTGCTCAAAAGTTATGGCCAAGATAAAGTTTGGTAATTTTTTGTAAAAGAGGTCTAAACTCCAAGGTCAAGAGGCAAAAGAACAAGATAGGACAAGTAATGTCGCATGGCCCCCAAATTGAAATTGACTTTAAATTCAAATCATGGTTGTTATGTTTGATGTGTTGCTAGGCAACCAAATTACAGGGATAGGCTTGGGTGTACCCTTGGATTACATATTATATAAGTTTCTTTGAAGAGGGGGCCTGGATTGGCTGTTGTCCTATCTTATTCTTTGGCTGTCCCCAAAGGAAGGTCTTGTCATGAGGAATACACCTGAGACACAGGCGCCTGTGAAATATGAAAGCTGTAACCCTGGCTTACTCGCTCAAACGTTAGACTGTAGGCAAGGTTAAGTTTTTGCAGACAAACAGCTAGACAGACAGATGCACGGACAGTGAAAAAATTCTATATCCTCGAATCTTCTTCGGGGGCATAAAAAGTAGATTTCATTATCAAAGACTTATTTGACTGCATGTAAAGACTTTTTATGCCCCCGTAAACGAAGTTTCGGGGGCATATAGTTTTTGTCGTGTCCGTCTGTCTGTCTGTCTCTCTGTTTGTTTGTCCGCAAAAACTTTAACCTTGCCCATAACTTTTGATTTAGTGGAGCTATGACTTTCATATTTCATATGTGTATTCCTTGTGACAAGACCTTTCTTTATGTACCACCAAATTTGACCTTTTGACCTTGACCTTGGAGTTTGACCCACTTTTACATGAAAATTTTAAAATTTTACTTTGGCCATATCTTTTGAACAGTAGACACCAGGACATTTATACTTCACAAATGCAACGTTTGTTAAAAGACCTTTCACTGGATTCTAACAACCTTGACCTTGTAGATTTCCGTACTTGTGAAAAAACATTAACCTTGGCCATAACTTTTGAACGGTAAGGGATAGGGCTTTCATACTTCATATATGTAATCCTTGTGAGAAGACCCTTCATTGGATACCAAGAACTTTGACCCTTTGACCTTGACCTTTGAGATTGACCTACTTGAAAAAAGCAAACCTTGACCATAACTTTTAAAGAGTTAGGGCTAGTGCTTTCATACTTCACATATTTGATCCTTATGACAAGACCTTTCATTTGTAACAATAACTTTGACCCTTTGACCTTGACCTTGGAGTTTGACCTATGTTTTAAGGAATTGAACGTTGACCATAACTTCTGAACGGTTAGGGTTAGGGCTTTCATGCTCTACGTAAGTATTTTATGTGGCATGACCTTTCATTTGATACTAATTACATTGACCTTTTGACCTTGGAGATTTTTATACTTATTTAAAACTTTAACACTAGCTTACTTTCAAATTTCACAATTGTTTTCCAGTGAGAATACCCTACTACCAATTGATTAAATTTGCATTTAAGAAAAGCTTAATCTTTGCTATGTTGCCATACGGGGGCATCAGTGTTTTACAAACACATCTTGTTTCCTGAAGAAGTAATCATTAAAATGAGTGCAATTTACTTTCACTTTATTCAACGAGATCCGCCACATACATGTACTAGGTGAAAATATCAAGACACGTTGTTTATACCCTATATGAAAGGAAAGGTCCTCGTTTCACCAATTTATTACACGTATTTTTGCATAATCAATCTTTGACATGATAGTCAAATAGTTCTTACTATCTTTTAAGTGAAAGTGCTCACTCCTGCAACACAAGGAATGAAGCTTTAACTTATTTCATCGTAATGAAATCACTTCTAATGAGCAATTTTACGCCCTACTTACTTGATTTATTAATGTAATCTTGGCCACCCGTCAAGTTGAAGGCTTAATGCTACCCTCAATTGCGGACCTGGATTATTTTATATTATTGAGATGACCATAAACACAGAGAAATTTCGTCCAAAGATCAAAAACTTAGGATTGCAAAATAATGACAGAGGACAAAAGTTAACAGAAAAGGACTAAGGATGCAATGTAACGTTAAACCCAAACAAAGACGCGTGTCTCTGAAATACTTCCACCGGGAGGATAGTAATGTTAAGAAGGAGGAGAAAGAGAGCAGTGAAGACGGGGATAAAGACAAAGGGAATGTTAACTCTGGTGGACAATTCTTCCCCAGCCACATACGACAGCATACTACTCACTTTGGCCGAGACAGATTGAAGATGTCCATGTTAACACTAAAGGTAAGTCTTCTTTGCACTAATCCTTAGTTATATGATTCTAAAATTAATGTTGCAATATATGTGAAATACGATCCATTCAAAATTTGAACACTAAACAAAATCTTAGTGGTTTAAAGTTTTTACTTATGGAAATTTAATGAGTAGAGTTTTATTTTATATCTCTGTTATATAACTTAGAGTCATTGTGTGACTCAGAAACACCTATCATACATTGCATAAAAAGCTTATGCTGCCTTTGTCATTAGGGATGTGAGATTTTATCGGTATACCGGTATATCGCGATTTTTTGTTGCGTGATACGTATCGTGATACGGAGACCTAAATACCGGTCTTTAGGTACATATTATAAAGTCCAGAAATTATTCATTTATTTGTTCAATCTTTCAAATTACAATTACAGAAAGTCTAAAAAATGTTGTAAAAGGTGAAAAGAACGGCATTTTACCATCCAAACAGAAATAATTTTATGTACATAATGATCAAAAAAGTGAATTTTTGTTTTTCTAGCATATTTTAAGAAAAAAATAATGACTTTTCATTTAAAATCATTGTAAAAATTGCTTGTTAAAATATCATGATATTATCGTGATATTCTCGAAAAAATCGTGATATATCACGATACGAAATTTTTGGCGATACCCATCCCTATTTGTCATTACCCTGAATGTATTGGACTCTTCTTTTCTTTTAGCCTACAGATGTTGATAAATAACCCTCGAAGCTCCTTTTCGATCTCCATCAACAGTTTCTTATGTACAGTCTTAAAATGTAACCTGCTGAAAAGAACATTCGGTTCTGTATATAGAAAACGTTCTTCGATATCTTGCAGATAAACCATTGATTTAATTATGAGTAATAATCCCTTTACAAAATATGTAAAATTCAGTGTCTCCGACTGACTTTAAGGTTATGCTCCTTGCAGTTTGTAAAATGATATGCTATATACATGTAGTTTTCTCAAGGACCTCTAACTGGAAACTGTAGGATATGTTATACCTTGAGTACTTGTACTTAACCTGTTATCAAACTCATGGCCCACTGGCCCAGGGTATGTCTAAGATGGTGCCACATTTTTGCACCTTAAAAATTTCCCATAAATATCTATTAGGCAGATTGAATATGCATACACATATAGCATATTCCTCTACAAAAATCACGTCCCTCGAATCCAAGAATTTGTTTTCAGGTTAGGACTGAGGCGGTTATTTATTGAAATATGATATGCACAACCTGATATTCTAGGAGACAAGATCCATCGATCGAGCTGTAAGTTTTGTCTCTAGGGAACTGGGTTTAAGTTCAAGATGGGGCTATATAAAGTGGTCTCACGTAAGATACTAATGGTTTAAATTTTCGGCTGATATTCTTAAACGACTCATGGGCCTCTTTTTATACCCCCTGCTTGAAAAGTGGGGTGGGGGGAGGGGATTATATAGTGATCGGGATGTCCGTCCGTCTGTCCGTCCGTTATGCTTGGGGTACCAATCTCTTATCCACAACTCCTCTTTTACAACTGCATGAAATTAAATGAGACTCTCACAGAATCTTTGTAACCTAGTGCATGCCATTGTGCACTTCCTATATGACTTTTTGATCCGACGCATTCAGGCGCGTAGCCATGCGTACGTTTTACGCAAAAACGTCCACATCATTTTTGAAAAAAAGGAGAGGATGAGAGGGACAGGACTAATTGCCATCTATGCTTGTATGCCTTTAAAAAGCATACACATCTTTTCGCAATAAATGAAATAAAATACATGTAAAATAAACAATTTTGAAAATAAAAATAAAATTACAATTTAAATAACGATAAAAATAAATGGAAATTAACAGAATCAGCTTTTAGGGGGAAAAGATAGGATATCATGCATCTTTCTGGAATCATTAGATTTTCCCGGAATTGGGTTTACTATTGAATACTGCTGATATTTTTTTCTAAATCAATGACATTCTAATACCGACTTTCCAGTGACATACAGCGACATTCGTTTTTGAAGGGTGGCAACCAGAGAAAAAATTACAACCTACCTAAAATAAACTTGACAAGCAAAAAGATGGAGAGAAAAAAGAGAGCGAGGTGCCCAAACTCGAAATCCCTATTAGGGGGTGGGGGTAGGTACAATGTAGGTTTAAATTCTTTCCGTACGAATTCTTTTCTTTCTGATACAATACAATAGCCTCATTTGACCTTGACACCTCCAAAAAAGCGGGGGGGGGGGTTCGATGAACCGTGACATTTTCAATAGTAAAAGGTTGTGTCTGGAAAAAAATGAAGTGGGGGGAGCCCCCCCCCCCTCCCTGGGCCACAGATCTTTTCTCCTTTTTTGAGGTTAAAATCTAATATGAAGTCCTGCGTAACATACTTATTAAGTGTAAGAAAAATGCGATAGGAGTGTTGAATATGCACATCGAAATCTTCGAAAATTCACTAGCTTCCGGTGGCTTCACAACTGGGCTCCCACCCAGGTCAAACCTATTGGGGGCTTTGAGGTGAACCCCAAAACCCCCTGCCTACTCGGGCGTCCACATCAAAAATACCCTGGCTACGCCCCTGCGCATATTTCTCATAGCATAACATGGACACTGCCATTCTTTCTATAATACTGAAGGGTACCCATCCCCTATCCGTAACTCCTCCTATACCACTGTATAAAATGTAATGATACTTTCACAGACCCCTTGTCGCATAATGCCATTGTGCGCCTCCTATTTTATTTTTTGATCTGACACTTATTTCGGGTCTCCCAGAGCAAGGCATAGACTTTGCCATTATAATGGTATGGGAGGCGAGGTATCATTGAATGAGCTCAGTGTCCACAGTACCTTTAGGTTTTTTAATGTGAAACGATGACTTTACTTTGATTTGTCAAGGCTTATCTTGACACGAGCTTTGAATTGACAAGTCGGACTACCTTGACGCAGGGATTTGACGTGTTAGATCTTATCCTGACACGAGGCTTATTGTATCAAACATTTTAATAGCTTATGTTTGATGTTTCCGATACCCCCGGGGTATTACCTTGACGCGGGATGCGGATGTATACTTAAAAAAATATTCGAACAATAACTTTATATTCGAATATCAACTCATCGAATGAATATTCGAATATTCGCTGACACCCCTAGGCAGAACTTATCCTTACCCGGTTCTGATGTGTCAGACCACAGGGGCCGGTAACATACTGTATTTGATTTTACCTAATCACTATATGTATACAAAACGAGTGTTTTTTTGTATACATATAGTGATAACGCAAAATCAAATACAGTATGTTACCGGCCCCTGTGTGTCAGACCTTCTTCGGAGTGTCAAAGCTATTTGACGAAAGTCTTTATAGTGTTCTAGGTTGGAACAACTCGTGAAAATCACTCCCTATGGATAAGTTGCTTCCCAGATTTTATTTGACCATATCCTCACTCGAAAAAGATGTGTTATACTGAGAATCTGTCTGTAACCCTGTTCTAATTTTTTTTACACGTGGAAGTAAACTAAAACTAACGTGCACATGTACAAGAAAAAGTTACATGAGTTTCGTGCGTGCGTGTTTTCGCTGATCCCTTGCAATGGACAGTTGTCGAGAAACTTTAAATATATGACCATCAAAAATTGTAGTTGTCCAGTCAACTTTTAAAATTTCAACCTGCTTATCGTTCCCATGAAAATTCTTTAACTTCGGCTTTCTCAATAACTGCTCAAGCAATCATTTTGGAACTTTAAAGGAGGATTTACAAAATGATGAAACAAGATGTCTTTGTGAAACACTAATGTTCCCGTATGGCAGGGGGTTGAAGTTTCTCAAATGCAAGTCAAACTCCAAAGTCAAAAGGTGAAAATTATTGGTATCCAAAGAAAGATATTGTCACAAAGATATATACCTGTATCTGAGAAATATGAAAGCTCTGGTACTAACTGTTCAAAAGGTATAGCCAAGGTGTAATTCTTTTAAAAGTGGGTCAAACTCTAAGGTCAAGGTCAAAAATATTTGAACCCATTGAAAGGCCTTGTGACAATTTATACTAGTGTCTCTCACTAATTAACAATTTTCAATTGCCAATGAGTACATGCCTAATTATTTAGTAGTCATATACTCATTGGCAATTGAAAATTGTTAATTACTGAAAGACACTAGTATGAAAGTCCTAGCACAACTGGTCAAAAGTTATTACGTAGCAATGGTTAAGTTTGAAAAAAAAATGGTAACAGTTGTTCAAAATCCAAGGTCATGGTCAGGAGGTCAAATATTTTGGTACCCTAAGAAAGATCTTGTCACAAGGAATACACCTGTGAAATATGAAAGCCATAGCCCCAGCCACTCAAAAAATATGGGCAAGGTTGACGTATTTGCGGACAAACTGGCAGACAGAAAGACAGACGAATGTCATGATAAATAATTATTTATCATTTTAGTGATTTTACATGTGTTAATACGTGTTTAAAAGTCTTAACAAGTCCCTTGGCAGGACAAAAAACATAACGTTTCACACCCGAATCTTCGATTATGGGGACATAAAAAGAAATTTCAAAGTTATTTAACTTGCATAAAACTTTTAAATTATATCATGTTTGTTGAAATATTGTGTCATGAGGGAGGGGCTGCTTCACTATACACGTATAATTTATGAATAGTGAATATGGCTTTCTTGGCCTTCATATATTATGCGTTCTTTTTTTTTTTTACTCTAAAATGAAATTGTCGATTAAGTATGTTTAAAATTTTGATAAGTGGTAATCAATACATGAAATAGAGGTATTTAAGTGTTCAATTCATTACAAGTAAATGCTTAGACGTCAAATCATAATGAACATTGAATCTAAATTATTGATCTAGATACGACCGACAAAAAGATTTTAAAATTGATCATTACAGGGTTTATTTTATAATTGATAGCTTCCATAGTACGTGTAATTTAAAGATTCCCAAAACAAACAATTCGCTGTTCAATTATCCTATTTACATGTCAAGAAACTAAGTTTCTTACTTCCAACCTGTTAAGCTCATGAAAGTTTGAACATAAAATCAATAAAATGAGCTTATGGCACGATATTTTTTATTCCTTATAAATAGCGCTTAGGGTAATCTACATTAGTATAGAGTACATGGGAAATCACAAGCTTTCTTTACGGGACAAGAGATCAAAAGCGGATCACAACTAAAATCCGTCGGTGGGCAATAAGAATTCCACCACTGCTCGTTCCCTGATTGATCAGGTTGATTCGGTGTTGCAAGGGATTTACTTATTTTTAAGCCCCCATGTCAACGCAGAACTAATTATGTTGTGTATCTGTTGTCCCGATTTTTCTGTTGATAAAAAATGAAGAGATAAAGTGTAAATAATCAAAACAAAGAATTTTTGGGAGTTTAACAAAGTGTAACTGTGTACACATCGCCTAAAGAATATAAGAGGTCTTCTTTAAAAGTGGTTGACGGCATATATGTATTGTATTCAATGTGTGTGTTTATATTGATGCTCAATATTTGAGATTCAATGTAATGTGAAATGTGCCATGGATTCACACAGAGTAAAATAACGTGGACTTCGGGTTCTAGTTCAAAAATCATGGACCATGTGTGAATTAATGGAAAGTTTGAAAAGTTATGCACCATTTTAATTCATCTTGAGTAAAATTTGGGAGGAAATGTCTACATATTCTCCAGAAACAAGCCCTAGAGCACCCAGTCCAGTGACTTTTCGTAAAAATCGTAAAACGGACAGAAGTTCATATATTCAGAGATGGAAAGTTCTTCAAGATCGTAATAGAAATTTGCCAAAAATCGATTTCGGAGTTAAGGCTCAAATTGTTCCTAAGGTAGGAAAAGAGAAATGAAAGATAACAAGTTCAATTTCAGTCTGTTATTTTCAAAAGTCCAATTTAAATACATGGATAAAGTTTGAAATAAAGATCCGGATTCCGTTATGTACTTTTTGCTTGGCATTTGCCCCATGTGGTCATATCTTATGTCAAAATTTGAATTTCATACTTAACACAAGATCTTTTCAAAGATGCATGAATTGGTACTTTAAATATTTACTTTGTTCTCGTGAATGCAAGGCTGTAGACTGAGATAATATCAACGCGTTTACAATTCAAATTTTTGACAGAATTCGCGTGGTCCTTCACACGTGTGGTGTAGTAAGAAAAGAATTTTAAAAGTGATTGTTCAATTTAAATAGGAAATTTTATTCTTGTATAGTGTACGGAAAATTCCAAATCATTAAAAATATAGATGACTGAAGTTTGTTAAGATATTAATCATAGCTTACAGTTATATATGGCACGCCAAATTCACAAATATGAGATAAACCTAGTTTCTAAATTGATAAACTAGGTTTATCGACTGTAAACTATAGTTTACAAACCGTAAACTAAGTTAACTGTGGTGTTTTAACATTCGTTAAGTATAGTTTTCATCTGTAAAACTATATTTAACGGTTGTTAACTATAGTTTGAAAATAAGTTTATCTGTCTGTAATAAAGCGTTAACAATTGATTTTGTTGATAAAGTGTCTTGTAAATGTTTTTAAAAAGCAACTATAGTTAAGAATTGTTAATCATAGTCTCACAAATTGTGAAACTATATTTATCGAAGATGTTAACTATAGTTAACGGTTTGTAAACTATGGTTTACAAAGCTGTATTTATCAGATAAATGTTTTGCAATCGCAAATGATTGTTTTTGTTAAGTATAGTTTACGGTTGTGAAACATAGATTATCGCGTTAACTATGGTTTACAATGCGAAATATAGAAACGTTGTTAACTATAGTTTACGGTTTGTAAATTAATTACAACCGATAAACCTAGTTTATCATTGTGGCATGTGTCTTTTGTGAATTTGGCGTGCCATAGTTATACACGGAAATAAGGCTGCTGTGGGTTGAAAATCAACTAACTGGATTTGAACATTGTAAAAGTGAAAGTAACTAAGCAAAACTGTTTTTTGTTTGGTTTAAGTGTTTTTCATGTTATTAAAAAGCACCATTTATGATACCTTTTCATATTTAGCCTTTATTCGAAAACGCTTGCCTGCATGCCGCGGTGGTAAGGAGTTGATCCTTACTTCAAACTTTGCGGGAAGTCTGGAAATTTTTGACAAGCAAAAAAAATAAGGGGGGGGTGTGTAGGCTGTAAAGTGATAATATACAGATGATTACTTTTTTCTTGTTTTAGTATATAATGGAGAACGAGACCATATAAACCTACATTGCTGGGAAACAAAGACCTAAATTGTTAGACGACATTAATTTTTATGAAAAAGACAAGTATTGAACTATGCTGACGACATTGGTTTTTATGATTCTAGAATTAAATTCTAAAAAAAATCCCATTCCTGGTAGACAACTAGACATACATCCACCCACCGACCATGCCATTTTTGTTAAGTTTGTTGCTTTGAAAGCCTTCTGTGTATATACTTTTAGAGACAGAACAAGTCGGTTGGGATCGGTGCCCGCTCCCTGACGTTAGACAGTCTTAAGTTACCGTCACTCTGCACGGCCTCCAGCGTCATCACTACCTCAACGAACGCATCCGGTCCAGCGGCGCCCAGGTCTGATGTGGTCGCCAACACTAAAAAGACTGTCGGAATCCAGGTATAATATAATGATATATTTTAAGTGTGTTGAGGCTGATGTAGCCATGGGGATTTTATCAGTATATGTTTAAATTTATTATTTATGTGTCTGTAAAAAATAAAATTTGCAGGTTTCCTTGTAGAATTTTTCATTTCTTGATAAACATCACGTGGAGAGTATTTAGTTACATTAAGAATGGTATGTTCGGTAACATCTAGTGATTCTGGGGTTCATCCAATAACACACCAAGAATATACGTGCACATATAAAACAATCTTTGGAATCTCCAGGCTATAAAACATTTTATTGGTTCGTGAAAGTGATCGTTAACCAAACTACCCAGAAAGGTGTAAAATATTTGTGTTGCTGCATGTTCATTTGTTTTCCAATTTGGAAGGTGGATTAACCGATATCTCTTCACCATCACTACGTTTTTTTAAACTTTTAATAAACGCCTTTAATTTCACTTGTTTGATACATTATATTAATTTCGCGGTCACCGAATTTCTCATTGTCAAATACAGTTGAACATTTCGGTTTTCTGGCAACACCAATATATATAGAATACTATGAATATGTTGAATTGATATGAAGGTCCCAACCAAATATCCTTTAAGTATTTTACCCTTAATGTCTTGAATCTGAATTTTTTTCTCGGTCCCATCGAGGTTAAGATAACGAGGTTTGCCTTTATTTACAATTTAAACGAATTCTTTAAAAAAAAAAAAAAGGAAACTTGTGCTTAATTATTTATAACAAGTGTAACCTGTATTTTTAATCGTCATTATTATTAACCTTAGGTTTCCTGAAGATTTTCATTGATTACTATTACGCAACAGGAAAACAGAATTTCAAAAAATATAGCATGCATCTATGTGGACAAATGGATAAATGTTCGACGGGAATTCTTTGTTTTCAAATATAGTGAAATTAAAACCACCGCAAGATATTCCTTTTATACAGTTCGTCATACAGTACTGTATATTTTACAGTATTCTATAATAAAGATAGTTTATGATGAAAAATCTACATGTATGTTGTTTAATTTAAAGTTATGACATTTTGAATATTGCAATTGAATATTACTGCAATATATAAATGTTTAAATGTGTTTACAAGGTGACGATTCATTTTACGAGATGGAAATACGGTGAAACCCAGGTGAATTGTACCAATAGAAATTTATTTCTTCTACTCGTATTTCTCTTGCTTGCAATAAGTATTTTAGCAAAGAACAGCTGAAGATGTTCTATGTTGTTGATATTCATTGGTGAAGGGTATATCTTGTCTTAGACGTTAACTTTTCTCACTAAATATATGCTTTTATTTGTCTGCTATACCAGTCTTTTCTATGTAGTTTTTATTCAGTTACATATAGTACACAACTGGAAAATTATTTTTGTTGCCTTTTCTGACAATTTCACAGATTCTGTTAAAGCCAACTGTTTTCAATGGCATCAGTCACCACAAGTTCAGGGTAAACATCAAGGTATCGTGGAAAACAACTAAACCCTTACCATTCCATAGAATTTAACATTATAAGATTTCTAATACATGTTGAAAGATCTGAATTTTATCCTCAAAAACCTTTTTAATTAACTTTGCTTATGAAGCTTCGTTATCTATTCCAGTACATCATGGTACTGCGGTGAAATATATTTTCATTACAAAATAAACTATATATATTAATAATTATTTTACGTCAGTTTTATTTTGTAATTTTTTTGAAATTTTGATTTTGTTCGTATTAACGGTATTATTTAGCGAAAAACTAAATTTTTTATGGATAATCAGTGCTTATTAACTATAGTAAACTACATGTATTTTAAAAACTAATAAATATTCATTTCTCATTTTAAACCATTTTATTACTAGCATAGAGTAGTATATTTTATATGTCACCAATTTAATATTTATTATTTCCTAGAAAACACGCTATTGTTGAACATTTTCAGTGTTTAAATTAAAGTTTGATGACAATACATGAAAGCGTTCAAATATTCAATATTCCAACTTTAAAAAAAAAATGCTTATAATACGAAAGTCATATAAAACCGCTATAACTTATAGAATAACTTTATTGTAAAAACTAATGCCTCTCTTTTCCTTTTATGTAGGTGAAAGATAAAGAAAAGGATCTAAGTAGCTCTTTATCGAGATCATTACCGAATATAGCTACAGCTGTCCAGAATGACACCAAGAATTCCTCCAAACACAGATTTGAGAGAATCTCTTACAGCAAGAAGCTACAGACACGGAGCGTGGAGAAGAAAGAGAAGGAAGAGGAACCGACCGTACAGCCTCAACAGGAGATGCAGGAGCTGGAGAAATCTGGTATATACCACATAGACTTAAGTAACCTCACAGGGGTAGTTCATATTCAAAAAGACATTCAGACAGAACGGTTAGATAGGAGCGAAATCCTCCAAAATCGCTCCATGTCCACCATTCGTGAAAACAGTCCTTACTCTGCCAGAAGTAGCACCGATATCAAAAAACGTCTGGAAAGTGACAAAATCGGTCGGCGTAGCCGGAGAAAGAAATGGAAAGACAATTGTAAATGTATGAGATGTGAAATCATGAAAAGACAGTTTACTGAAGGGGATGATCATTATTCGAAATGGGGAATATATCCCTGCCAACAGTTAAACCGAAAGAAATACTTTAATCAGTATTTTTATGACAGTGATTAGGGCAATAGGCCATCTTATATATATGAATAAGAATTATCATATTTACATTTAGTATGCACCCAAATGCCTAAAATAAAAAGAAATCGTTAATCCGTGATTCATGAAGAAGTGTATCCAATTGTTCAACTTTTAACTTCATCTCGAATAAACTATTTTCAGATTATTTGGCAATATTATCTGGGCCAATGCCTAAATTTAATTGTTTCTAGTATCGTGCAGCCTACTTTAAATTTCAAAATAATTGTGACACAAAAAGGATTACAACTTCATAGGGCGAAAATTAATCTAATACAAGAGAATTATTAAAAGTAATCCGTGGATATTAAATATATTATTGGATAACAATGAATCTTTCATAATATGCAGGCATTGTATCAAGAATTATAGGTTCAATCGTCTCATTTGTTCTAAATAATGTTTCTTGTTTACTGTTAATAAATTACTCTGTTTCAATAGAAATGGAAAGTGTTTGTATTGTTTAGAATTAAAAAAAATATATAATATCAAATAGCAATGTTAACCATCCACAAACAAGCACTAAAACACTTACACTGCACTCCCACATATTTATGTCTCTGTTTTGTATGTTTGAGTGTGGTGACACCTTTACTAATTACCTTTTAATTATTGCAGATTCCTGACAACTGTGTGTTCCCAGAATCACTAGAACTTAGTAAATCACTGGGAGTGAGCCTCTAACACTAGCCAAATTTGAAGACAAGATGTCTATATAGTGGCTTGTCACAAACATTTCCTTGGTGCTATAAACAAAGACTGCAAAGGAGTAATATTATATTGAAATTTTGTTCCTTATGAAACTACTGTGATTCTCTTAAACTGTGTTTCATCTACAAGTATCTCTACATAAGAGGAAAAAAAGATCGAAGAACAAGAGTTTTTCTTACTTCATTGCCAGGAGAAGTGAATATAATTCAAGTTTGACTATCTGGTATTTTGTTTATCAATCATGGTGGATAGATGTTAGATTTTACCAATGATTTATCGATTCTGTTAATTGTGTCAACGTTTTCTTGTTCAAGAATCAACAGGATTTGGGTATATTAGATGCAATCAGCTAAAGAAGTCCAGTAGAATAAAAATGGATGAGTAATATTCATATTAATGTTGATTTTCCTTAAAAAATCACACAAAACACTGCATTACATGTACTTAATACATTCTCTTAAAATCTTTGTGCAAGTTTACGTGATCAATACTTACGGCTCATTGTAAGTTTATGTTGTTGACATATAAGATGCTTTCTTATAATATGGACCTGGTCCCATTTCTGGTTTTCCAGATGTTCAGGATTTTGCCCCATTCAGGATCCAGTTTGTCTACTGTATTTATGTAAATGGACGCTACTCATTATCACCTTTTACATTAGTAGTTATTTTTACATTTAATTAATTGTTATGAAGAAGAGAGAAAGATAGCGTTACATTGTGTTGATTGAGTAGAACACTGATTCCACTATTTGATTTTTAAAAAAAATAAAAAAAAAAGATTTAAATGGATTTTCTGTAATGAAAGTACTAGCTTGATATAGTTTTAATTTGTATACAAAAAGCGTCTTATTAAAAAAAGACGTGATTTTGAATACAAACACAAAATGTATACTGGTCTGTACACAAAATTCGTTTTTGTGCTATTAAATCTGTATGTTGACTCAGAAAGTCATGAATAAATCCCTTCGATCGCTCCCTTCCAGAAACCAGAAGTCTCTGTCGAGATTGGAGCTCTACTGGTTTGTACTTACTGGTATAATAAAGAATTTTACTGAATTTTCAATTTTAATTACTATGGATACATATTTTATCAAAATCAAAAACACAAAACTGTTAATTATGTATCTCAGTGGAGTCTGCTTGCGTGCCAAATTATATTATAATCGGACTCAAACTGTATTTGGAGTTGCATTTTAAAAGTATTTCACAGAAATTTCTATTTTTATTAACCATGGCAACACCGTTCATAGAAATCGAAAACCGATATACAGAATTATGTATCTTAGTGTAGTTTACTTGTGTGCAAAGTTATATTGAAATCAGACCAAAACTGTAGGAGGAGTAGCATTTTGAAAAATTGTTTACAGACAGACGGACGGACGGACGGACGCCGGACGCATTACTATCGCATAAGCTCTTCTGGTCTCTGACCAGTAGAGCTAAAAACCTACTACTCTGTAAAGTCAAAAAGAAACCCAACAAATTAGAAACGTGCTGCATTTAGTGCGTGGGAATTAAGTTTCTTAACTGAGTGCAGGAATTTGTATACTAGTATTTAAAATTTTAAGCATATGCATAAGATTTATGAAACAGAAAAGCGATCGACGAGCCCCATTCTTTAAATTGGTCACATTCTTTGAATACAGAATTGAGGTGGTTTTAAAAACAATATAGTATTAAATTCAGAAGCTTGAAAACACAACTGTTCACCTTTTTTGTAAATGGATTATAATTACATAACGCAAATAAAAATCGTTTGACAAGATGGCATGTTTATTTGTGATGCAATCAAGTACATTATATATTTTTTTAAGTATTTTATATATGGACCATTCCTTATTTATTGTCCTGGTCAGTATACACAAAACTATCTTACTGATTTCCTGTAAAGCAGTTAAAACTTCAGATCAGGATCTATATTCGTCAATTTCTATTTTCAGTTTTAAAAGCAAGACGAAAGTTTCTAATCACCTGGAAAGAAGAAACCAGTTTTTTTTAAAGATTAATTTCAGTCCAAACTACAAGTGTCACACTTTTATTCTTTAACTTATTTTCTACATGTCAACACATCTTTTTCCAAGTCCGTACATTTTATTGCAGAACTTATGACTGCTGAGAATTATTTTGAATTTTTTCCTGTAACAGCGATAAATTTTGTTCCAGTTGTTGTATTTGGTTTTTCCAGCTACGATTTCTCATCTGTGCCTCTTTAACTTGCTTTTTAATTCGAAGCAGCTGGGCAGCATTCCTTTTCTGAAATATTAATATTTGGTAAAGTATTCACAAAAATGCTCGTATATCTACTTGATATTTTCCTCATTTATAAAAATATCAGTTATTTATGTTATTCCAACAAATTTCAAATAGATACTACATTTAATAACATTTATTTACAAATATTATAATTGCATCATAGGCAGAATATCACTTTCATCAAACTAATTTTTATTGTTGAATATACCACATGTAGCACATGCCAACATACTTCAAGAACTTGAAGGCTCTTTTGTACATTTTCTTGTCTTTTCATCTCAAGCGAAATCTTCAAAAACAAATATAATCATTCTAAAAAATGGAAGAATGCTGTTTTATAGAACTGATTGGAAATCAAGATTAGAAAATCTAATATTTATAACACGTAGTGTAGTTATTAATTATTCATCAATTTTTAAGCTATAATGCAGGGAGTATATCGATTTTAATTTCCAATTTTAATCAGAAAAAGCGATTACAGATTTCTTTGAAATATGGATAAAATGCACAGCGTTTTCTTACTTGGTACCGTTTTTCTGCAATCTCTCTTTCATCCTCTGATATTAATTTCTTAATTTCATTTATCCGGTCTTCAACTTTCCCTTTAAAGTTACTAAAATTTTCTATGCATGAGACATGTACTGGTAATTTGTTTCCTAAAAATAAACAACTTTAAACTTAGAGATTGTTAATACAAACTAGGATCCAGACAATGTTAGTTAATTTCGTGATCATTTATGTATAAGAAGTGGGATTATTTGTATATTAGATAGTATTGTGTTGTCACTCACTCTCTTCTTGTAGCTGCTCTGTACATTCCTTTGTCTCCGCCAACTCTCTCATCAGATCTGAAGAAGCCTCGCACCTCTGTACGTTAATTTTGTAGTCCTTCATTTTATCTTCATAACTTGATATCATTCTAAGCCATGCAAACATGATGAAAAAATTAATTTTAAATATCTGAATTTGAGGGGAGATAAGAACTAGGGTGCATATATATTAAGCCTTTCGCCCTTCGCTAATGCTACATATCAATTGCAACTTTGAAGTGATTAATACTTCCTCCCAAGTAGTTTAGTTTTAGTAGTAAATTATCAACAAATAACCAAATTATCTGACTAACTTGAAATCCTCATCCAGGTTACTTTCAGAATCTTGCATCTTTCGGTTCAATTTTTCAATTCCAGCTATTATTACGTCATTATCTGCCAACATATTCAAAATATAATCAATTACTTATTTCACACTGACAGATTACAAATATGACTTTAATATTAAATTTAGAAAGAAACTTTACCTTTTAACAGTTTGGAACACGTCTTTTGTTTCAAAGCAGAAGATTCTTTTGTGAAATAAATTTTTCGATCAACAGAAGAAATGTCTTGTAACACAGCGTCATTCTTGTTTGCAGCTGAAAATTGGTTGATTAGATAAATCTAATTTATACCATCAAAGTGTATATTTTAAGAGGCATAAATCTTTTGGTGCCTGAATGTTTAGATAAATGATGATTGATTTTTGTAAAATTTGGAAAAGAAATCCGAATACTCGATTCTCAAATAAATATTCGAATATCAACTCATCGAATGAATATTCTAATAATAATATTTGTTGGCACCTATGATAAACATTAATTATACAGTCTTGAATGATAAATAAGATTTATAATCTTACCATCTTTTTCCTCTTCCTGTAATTTGATAAAATGTTATGTAAAAGTCAAGCAAGCAAAAGTGTGCAATGTGCATAGTATTTCTTTAACAAACTATCGAAATTCGGAAAAAAAATCTTTTTAAAATATGCTTTCCTTTGACTTAACCCCCAAAAAGAAGTTTGTATTGAGATACAGTCTCATTTTTTTTTTTGTCAGGGAAAAAAACCACGGGGGTCTCAAATGTGCGATTTAAAAAAAAGTTAAATATTTTCATTTATCTGGCATTACAATTTGTGGTTAAAAACAAATACATCTCAAAAATTGCAGAAAACAATGTTCTTTCCAGAGATTTCTAACGTTCGGTTTCAGGAAAGAGCCTGCTTTATGCAGCTTCCAAAAATTTAGACCAAAGGTACACTGTACCTGAAATGCAGTCGTATCACTCACCAGAGATGAAGATAAACACTTCTCAAATTTCGCTATCTCGTCATTGTGTAACTTTTGCATCGTCACCACCTCCTGGAATTCTTGAGGAAGAGTCAGCACATTTTCTATTGCCTTGTCAATCATTGCACCTTCTATATCCACAGATGAACGGTTTTCAGGACTGTAAACTACAGTAAAAAATATTTTTCATAAATAAATTAGACAATTTATTTGGGTAGATCTGAGTGAAATATGTGTGTAACAATATAGCCGCAGATCTGTAGCTTGCTGGGCTAAAAAAAATCAGGATGGAAGACCAAAGGGCAGAGTTGTACCTTAATGATCGAAAAGAAATGGGTCGGGCGTCCATCCTATTTTTGAGATCAGCAAGATATAGAGCTGCAGTTAGTAAGTTAAGTAACAGTTATACTAAACTTACATGTAGCACTGGATGTGGCAGACATT
This sequence comes from Saccostrea cuccullata, assembly GCF_032062105.1. Lineage (NCBI taxonomy): Eukaryota > Metazoa > Mollusca > Bivalvia > Ostreida > Ostreidae > Saccostrea > Saccostrea cuccullata. Next base: position 105,074 of record NW_026940741.1, read on the forward strand.
GTTTGCGCAGGAGAAGACTCCGAGGATACAACTTGGTCGTTTTTCTGTCGCTGAGTTTGACGAAAAATATAAAGCATTGCTTTTAGAAAGCACATTTGCAACAATATTGGAACTCATGTATTGACATCTATCAATCAGGTTTATTCGATTTTTTTCAAATTGAAAGGGTTCATATTTAAACTTATTAATTAACAGCATGATATAAAATCTGTGTTAAAAATTACTGCTTTTTTTTTTAAAGAAAAATAGTTATTATCATACAACATTCCAATTTTCAACTAAACTAACAGGAGTAATAATATGCACAGAACATATCATGCAGAATTACAGCACATTAAATCAAATGCAAGAATATAGAAATTTAAAAACCTGTTCAGTTATGGCAGCAGGGGTTGTTGAGATCCCAATTTGTAGCTCACCCTCATTAAAACAGACGTTTTGTTTGCCATGATCCATTTTTGGACGTTCCCGTGCGGCTAAAGTTGGCATTGGTAGGATAACACGACATAGTTGTGGGGGACTAAAAATCACATTAAAAATGTAAAAATATAGTATCTAATCACAATACGTATGTGTATGTAAGTTTTATCCATGACGTTTCTCTGAAATGTGTATGGGTTAGGGACACGTTGTTTCCAAAAAAAAAACAAAAACAAAACAAGCAACAACAACAAAACAACCGTAAATTGAATTCAATTGAGCAAGGATTACATTTAGATGACATTTTTTCTCTGTTCCAGAATGCTGATGTGGATTGGCGCTATGTAGATCTACTTCGCGCAAATTCCTGAAACATGTTCATTCTACTTGGAAATGGACTGAACTAAGTTCTTAATTTTATACAATATTGATTAATAAAGAAAACAAAAAAAAAATTGATCCCCCCCTTGCTCTACAACAAACCTCTTCATTAGAAAAAAAACTGGAGGTGTTAAAAAGCCAAAAGGGCAGAAACTAACACAAAAAGAAAGAAGAAACATTCCAACAGTCGAGCAAGGCAAAAGAATCAGGACGAAAGAAGTTAAATATTACCTGTAGGGATGTTAATAGTACCTAAGTAAAAACAAAGATGTAGGCAAGATAAACCAGAAAGTCTGACCGATCAGATCCAAAGCTACCAGAAATTAAAGATGTTATAGTTGCGTTACAAGAGCAGCAACTTTACCAGGATCAAAACGAATATTCTATCCAAAGCCTAGAACTGTCCGAGTTTTGTTTCCACAAGGTTTGTGGATAAATCTGAGAGACAAGTGGAGAAGGGGGCATTGAAACAAATAGTTAACTACTTCAGCTCAAAAGAGGAACATTTGGAGACACTAAATTCTGTTCCATAGAACTGTTGAATATTGAATAGAGGAAAAAAAATTCTATCAGATTAGAAATTTAAAGATTCAATTTAACAGAATGTAACACTTAATGGTAGGAATCGTCACGGACAGTGCAGCATCAATAAAGTTGAAGTCGTTCTCGGCAGTCGTGGACAGAGTGGTGACGTTAGTGGTGAAGATGCTTAGAGATCTTTGGATAAAGGAAAGCGTGAGACAAGCCCCGTCAGAGCGTTTATGGACGAAATTAGGTCATTAAGGATGTGAATTTGACATTCAAAGTAGTGAAGATTAAATTATCCAATGTTGACTTCAACTTTTAGGGTGGGTATAGTCCTTACGATCGGAATAAAATTGTCGACAACTAGACGTAGTCCATGAGCCACTGGGGGATGGTCGGTACCATTTTGAGTGAATAAACTTGATACTTATATTTGGTAAGGTATACCCCTAACTACTGAGAAAATGTATGATAGCATCAAATATGTTGTGGCTTTAAAGCTGGAGACACAGTTATTCCTTTATTTGCCAAATCTGGAAATGTAGCTAAATATATATGCAACAAATTCTTTCTCTTCATAGTGAATCGTTTGTAAGTTTATTAATATATATTTATTGAACATATTAAAAGAGCATTAACTGAGTTAATAGCCGTGATTCTTAAAAAATGCATTTTTTTACCACTTTTATTCAACAATTGCATGTACCTCAAAAATTTGTATAGACAAAAAGATAAGTACCAAAGCACATATACTAGTTTAGTTATTCGTCCGTCGGTGATGACGATCACCACTGTCTCATCTTCATGGGGGAGGGGGACGATCTGGATGGTGGGTGCGGAGGTAACTTGTCAGGCCGATCCTTGCACAAGCAAATGATGGAGTTTTTCGACAAGAGCCACGCCCCCTTCTTTGTAAATCTCAGCTGGCCAGGTGCTTTGCCAGTTGACAACAGACTAATTGCTTTTGGATCCCATCCAACGTCCAACGCACACATCCATAATTTATGGGAACCTGGGCATATTTGATTCATGTATTGTTTTAAAACGGTTCAGAACGCCATTGAAATGTTCTGATTTAAATATTTTTTGAAGTGTTAACCCGTCATCACCAAAATTGAACCTGATGAATTTCTTCTGGACTTCAAGTCCATAGTAAAAGCTCTTCCTAGGCCTGTTATGAGATTCGGCGTAGCGTTGTATTCGTCAGCTATTTTTCCAGGAGTCCTGCATATCCCGAAGCTTTTGCTGCTGTGCATTAGCGTTCCCCAGAGTTCTTTTTGCTGAAAAATAACTTTGAAGCGCAATGTTTGAAAATCCTCAAAATAATTGATTCGGCGCGATTCTCATCAAACCAGTCTTTGTGTGTTTTTTTGGTGGAGGATCCCAAGACTTTTTACTCGAATGCGCATTTTATCTGTTGATTAATCAATGCCGTAATCGGTTAATTACAAAGATTTTTTGGACACTTTTCCGAGCAAGAAAATTAAGCGTTCTTCCAAAGAGTCAGCAAATATTGAGAATGAAATGGGTGGATCAAACAGTTTGTTTGTTTTCGAAGCCTTAAATATGAGCACTTTCTTACAGATTTTTACTGAAAAATGAGAGGTTATTTATTGATTTTTTTGGGAAATGCACAGCACTCAGTGTTCTGCAACAAATAAATGTTTGGTAACCAAAAATGCAACTTGTTCAATGTCTTTTTTGAAAGACAGACAATCGTATTTTTATTGTTCTCTTTGTTATTTCAGTGTGTATTTATAGCCAATACTGATAGGAAAGCGTTGATACTATATTTAGGTCGAAAACACAAACGCTAATATTTTGGAGGCGAGCAGTGCCTCTCCATATTATGGCATATTAAAATAATAAACACAAAACTGCAATTTGGGTTGTATCATTTTATTTATAGACACATACGCTAACATTTTAAGCCCATATTTTTTCAAATTCTATAAAGTTTGCGATAAATTAATAAAGAAGATGATCATTGACTTGCGCGATGAGTTTGATTAAAATACAATACGCCAGGATAATAATGTGCCTTCCGTTCTAGCGTAGCTGAGGTGGACTGAAAATGAATTTCAAACTTGAATTTCAATCCAATGTTTTCCCCGCGTCCGCGTCGAATTGTACCCGCCCATTTCATTGTCTATCATTGAATGTTTCGATTGTAACAGATAGAAATGACGTAAGCTCAGACCGAGGAACATTAACTGGCAAGACTATACAGCTAAGCTGTATATCCAGCCTTGCCAGTTAATGTTCCTCGGTCTTAAGTATTCGTATTTTCAACCTCCATATTCCCACACAAACGGTTTCTGGACAATTTCTCGCTCTATGGAGTCAGCTAGATTAACATTTCTGTTTTGTGAAATCTTTAAAAAATATTGTAGATTTTACTTGTGTGCGTTAATGCATTTCATTAACAGCTTCAATGAATGAAACTGATTCAAATCCTTTAAATTATTTGTAATTTGAATTTTCTATTTTCTCTTCAGAAATAATTTTTCATGAAAACAAGTAAAATACATGTATATGCAATATCTTATCGATTTTTCAGTTATTTTACCCAGGGAGAAGAAAATTATTTGTGTTTTTGTCCATCTCAAATGAATTCGTCTGTATGAAGTTATCTTCAACCGGATTTTAAAGAACGGCACTAAAATTGAAATATACTTGTAATTTTAATTTTCCCGGAATTTTCGATGTAATGCAAAAAAAAATCTACTTAAAGCTTGCTGAACTTATCATTTTTTAAAACGTACTTGTATATAAAAAAAAAGATGAAGAAAAAGTGTTGAAATGAGCTTTAAGTAGACCCAAACACGGAAGAAAGGAGAATTATCTGTCCTTTGTTATCAACTTCCTCTTGTAGACGGCGCTGTAAGACATTCGCCATTTTTCATCGATCATGCATCGAGGTGGATTCAACAAAAATGCTAATAGCAATTCTAGAAATGAAGCTGGGTAAATTTAACTGCATTTTTATGTTAAAATATTTACATGAGATTTTAAAAAGCCTAAAGTAACATGCATTTCTATTTTATTTCGCATTTACATTGTCACATGCTCGAAGAGCGTCAGTGCTTCTCTCCCCAAAGCAGAAAGGTCGATTTTTATCAGTTATTTTCTTTAAATCGTTAATTAGATGAAAATTAAATTTTACAGGAAGCTTTTTATTGGTGGATTGAGCTGGGATACTGATCAAGGTAGATACTTAATTTTGTGAATTTATCATCAAATCATTGCTCTGAATTCTTAAGTTATTTCCCTTTGCAGCTTTGTCGACGCATACAGGCATTTTCTGTCTAAAATAATCCAACCACCTTTGGACATTTTTTCTAACACTCTTTTAAAAAGTTTGTTATGAGACATCATAGAAACTGAGTTATAAGGCCAAAAAAATAATAGTCTTGTTTCCTGCTACCAGCCTGAAAAAAATAGGGTAGGTAGGTAGGGAAATTATTTTATTTTTATTTTTTATTTTATTTTTTTCTGGCAGTGTTTCTTTGGATATGTTCTATTACAACATCAAATTAAACATGCCAAAGGTCAATTATATGCCTTTTAAATTTGAATTTCATGTCTTTTGATGCACAACTCAAGTGGTATTTTAAGAAAGTCTTTATTTAAAACATAGAATTTTATGAAATTCCACTTGAATATATATTTTTTTTCAGAATTTTCGATTGTAACATAGAAATTCCAAAATTCCTGATTTTTTTCCCCAAAAACTAAAAAAAAACTTTACAGGTCGGCTGCAAGAAAATAGGGTAGGTCGGGTAGCAGGAAACAAGACTATTTTTATTTTTGGCCTAAAAAACATAATAAATACATTCGAAATTTATTTTCCAAACAATCTAGAATGTAAATTTATTTTTGATGGAAAATGGTCACCAAGACTCACTTTATCTTTTTGGCAAGAGATTGACTCTGTGAATTGACCATACTTTCAGATTCCCTGCTGAACTACTTCAGTCAGTATGGAGAGGTCATTGACTGTGTTGTTATGAAGAATCAGCAGACGGGAAAGTCCCGAGGATTTGGATTTGTCACATTTAATGATGCAGAGTGTGTTGACACAGTGTTATCTGCATCTCCACATAGTATTGATGGCAGACAGGTACAAAGCAACATGCTCATTGGAATATCTGAAACTTCATCCCCCTAAAACAATTACTGTGTAGAAGTAAATAGTCTGTCATCCTTTTAAGGGTTCAGTAAGGTAACTTTGCATCATGAAGCAGTGATTGGGATAAGCTAGGGAGTAAATGTGACAATGGCGCACTCCAAGTCAGTGTCAATGTGACATTTCAAAATTCAATGCGCCAAACAGACTTTTTAATGGGACATTTCCTAGTTACAAACTTGCAATTAATTACTTGCTGTTAGAATTTCAGTTGACTCGACTTAATTGAAATTATCAAATTATTGAATGACAACATTAAAAAATAAAAGATACAAAATTAGTATATTTAAATTCACAAGTGTCAGAAAATAAACACTGCAAATTAATTTCAATTCTTTATTTTTTGTCTCCGATGTTTGACATCTTTAAATGATTTAAAGCCTGGTTTAGATCTATACTGATTCCCTCCGATTCATGTTAAATTTTCGTTTTGGTTTTTCCTCCGAGACTACATCAGTCTTACCGCCAGATTCATCCCCATTCGTTCTGTCAGCATGTTATACTTCTTCCGGGTCATTTTCTACCGATTTACTTGAAATTAAGAAAAGTCTGCCCTTTATCGGTAGAAGGTGAGTTAGGCAGCATGCTGCACGCCTGACACCAGTTTATTTCGTGCGCATTAGCCAATCAGAAAAATTTACTGTTTGATTAGATACTGGAGAAAAGAAAGTCATAAGAACACTTTAATTGAACGACATTAAATACTATTTTATCAAGCTGAACTACTTAAATTGACAGCGATTGTTTTGGGAAATACTACAAGCGCTTGGAGGATTTGAAAGTCAAAGTTTAAAAGTAGTGTGTGCATGATTATCTATGCGCCACGATGGCGCAGAGAAGCAACATTTTAATGTGACATTTTGAAATTTAATGCGAGTATGGCGCAGGGCGCGTGCTTATCCCAATCACTGATGAAGTATGTTGAAATAAATGCATAAAATAAGGAGATTTGTTATGCTTTCAGGTTGATGCCAAGCCTTGCAACCCCAAAGCTGCAAACAAGGCAAGTAAATTTGTATTTCCAATTCATGTTTGTTTGTCCAGCAGAGGATAGTGGTTTCTTTGAAAGTTATATGTATCTAAAAATGTATTATAATTACACCTTATCTTTACCAGGGCCCCAGAGAGGGTGGTGGTGGTAGAGGACATGGGGGTGGGGGAGGAGGAGACAAGGACAGGAAGATCTTCATGGGAGGGCTACCTAATGTTGATGAAGACTTCCTAAGAAACTTCTTTGGAAAGTATGGAAAGGTAAAGCAAAGTTATACAAAGGAGAACTTTTCATGTTGATCTTTAATCTGGAGTCCTAGATTTTAATATTCAACCAGAGCTCCAGATAATTTTTTACCCTAAAGTGTATTTACTCCCTGATTTTCAAATCAATGCAGATTTTGATTTTCAGCAACAAAATTAAAGAGTATTTTGTTTATATAGAAATGTTTTGACCTTTATTTTGAGCTTGTAATCGAAGTATGAGTTTTTGAAGAGGGAAAAAACTTCAAAGGTCAGTTTCTGCAATTATTTAAATTAAATTAATTTTGTAAATTTCAACAAGACTTTTTGCTAAGATTGGGAAGCATTCTTTTTTTGACAAAGAAGATTATACAGTAGGTCAAGGTACACTGTAACATAGAGTCAGAGACACAGATAACTTTTGGCTTCATTTAAGATATTGTATCAAGAGTAACTGAAAGAATCTTCGTTAATATGGCAAGTTGAGAGAGATGAAAAATTGGCTAAGAACCCATAATAAAAAAAAAAGTTATGCCTAGTGCATAGTTTTTCTACATAGAAATTGATTTTAATCTAAATCTCTGATTCTTCCTCCCAAAATGGAGATCGTCGTCGTCATCACTAGAATATTCCTGGTCACTAAAAAGTTTTTAAATTTGTACTTTGTTTTGAGAAAAATCAAACATTGAGTTAACCTCAATTGGTATCATTAAGTAAGTCAACCTGTAAGTTGTAATACTTTCGTGGTGTAATGCAAATCTATGATTGCTATTGTGTAGTTGTATGCTATAATTTAATTTTCAATGCATATTTTGTAAAATTTTATGCGTATTTCTGCAAATCCGCACCTTATCTGGAGCTCTATACAACCACATTTTTTATGTCGGCCAAGATTCAACTAACAGATACATGTATACATTTTGTATTTGCTAACAAGGTCATTGTATCAAACCATAGAAATTTTCAAAATTTATAGAGGACTATTGATATCCTTGTTTCATCAATTTATTTGTTTAGGCATGCCTCATGGTAAATATTGTTTGTACATAGAGCTTGCTCTTTACAGACAAGGATAAAAGAAATCAAAATATATGTCATCTAAAAAAAAAAAAATTCAGAACATCCTGTGATAGTTTGTCAAACATCTGAAGAGTTTAGGTATAGAGGCACATTAATTTTATTCTTAATTAGAAAAGGGAAGAGAGATTCTGAGTCAATATTTTGTAATTTCAGGTTTTGGATGTCAACATCATGATTGACCAACAAAACAAAAAGTCAAGAGGTAAGAAAATTGTTCCAAGGGTTATCAGACATAACCTGTATATTTGTTCATCTGAAATAAAAAGGAACATTACAATTGAACTCCAGTAATATATAGTCATAATTGTATTTAAGTATCTTAATTTGTGTCATAATCTTACCATTTTCTCTAAGTTGTGTTGTATGTAAGTTTGATAGTCATTGTAATTTAAGAAATTCATTATTTTACTTATAAGAAATTATTTAGTGTATTAAACTACATGTATAGTTTTAAGTAATATTTGTATACCATTGATAATGGCAAGAGCCAACAAACTTCATAACTTTACATTACTGAAGTTCTGGCATTTTAATGACTTTTATCTTTGTATATGTATGATAAGTTAAAAGGTACAATCCACTCTCTTTATGATACATGTCTAGGTTGTCGGTATTGAAAAGGCATTGTTCAAAAAGAGGCTTATGTGAACCCAAATTTAAAACAAAAACAAAAAAAAAAAAAACAGAAAAAAGTGTGAAATATCAATTGGAACCATAAGGGTACTAATTCTATATAAAGCTGATATTTTGCTAATCTCTGCACAATGGTTGAACTTACAGTACAAACTTTTCTATAATTAGTGAAAGAATTTACATCACAGTAATCTTAAAAGTTTGATATAGGGTGTCAAATGGTTTATTACCAGGGTAGTACATGTATTTTTACCATATTGTCAGAGACATTTTTTACACAAAATTAATTTACATTTGTAACTCAAATTATGGATATTTTAAAGATAAATTTTGTGTGGAGTGTATGGTCATGTTTTTTTCCAACTTGTATCAGTTGGATAGATTTTAATTTTGTAACTTAATTAGATTATACATTTTCATAAGCCTTGCTAGTTTCTTAAAAAAAAAATCCCAGAGAAAAAAATTTCATTTATACTCTCCTACCCAAGTAGATAAAATGTGGAAATGTGGAAAACAAGATAATTTATAAGGTTAAGTATTAAAATAATTTGATAAAAAAAAAAAAAAAAAAAATGAAGAAAAGTAAATACTGGAGAGATCAAGGAAAATGGTATAGATGCTTATAGAATGTAAAGCAGTCATGTTTGTTACTCTAACATGATTTCAACAACTTTTGAATGATAGTGTAGAAAATACAGTGGATCAGTATGTTTATAGTGCTGGTAATATAGTATTTAAGAAGTTTTGTATGTTCATTTGTGCATGTGTGTGAGTAACTTTAAGAAAATAATATTCATGGTAAATTTGAAAGATGAAAGTAAAAAGTCACAGATGTGTATGAGCATACAATTTTTTTTTTTAATTTTAAGTTGGAGCAGTATTAATGTTTCTTCTAGTAAAATGCCAGAATTTCAGCAATTGAGTGTGATATTGTTAAACTGGAAATTAGAAGGTTAATGATTACATGCTTGAAACATCATATTTGTCTATCTTATGATTATAGTTTTTAAAAATGCATGACGTTCAAGCATATTATCTGATGAAAAGGAATAGAATATAACAAGATAGATAAAAATAAAGAATTCTTTATTTTGGTATTTGCTGCAGTATTTGAGTTAATACTGCTGAAAAGAACTTGGGACTAAAATTTCTTTGTTTTTTCCAAGTTTACTGGTACTCTGTACATGTTTAATCATACACATGCATACTGAAGTCTAATTTTACACCTTCTAACCAAATAGGCTTTGGATTTTTATCCTTCGAGTCGGAAGAAGCTGTAGATCAAGTTTGTGCAGAACATTTTATAAACATCAATGGAAAACAGGTTCTTAGTATACTCTTTATTTTATTGATTTAATCCCCTTTTTTTGCAGCACCTGAACTTTTACAGCTTTTCTAGGCCTGAATTCTGTGATTCTGACCCTAAACCACATCATTATATTTAAAATGCTTGTGTGGAATTAGTATGGATAAAATACAGTCATGTAACAATGTGAGATAGAATAAGACAATTTGGTTTACAGACAAGGTGTTCAGATGATTTAATAACACACAATAAGATGCAATAGATTTCTTGTATTTCATAAAGTTTTTTTTGGCTCTCATCATCTTGTAACAAGTCTCATCTTTCATTTATTTAACACATTTTGATTTTAGCAGCTTATTACTATATATGCAGATGTTAGAGCAGTCTAAAGTGTTTGGTATTAGCATTAACAACATATCTTAGTGTGTAGAAAAACCATCTCATGCAAATTAAAACACACTGAAGAATTGTTTTCTCAAAACCTTTTTATTCAACTAAGAGAGATAAGGGTTGTAAAATATAAGTAAGCATGGGTATTAGAATATACCTTTGAGGCCAATGGCCAGTTGGTCCCAGGGAGATGAATAAATCAATAAAAACTTAGCAGGGCTCAAATAATTTTTTTTTTTTTTGCACTTGTAACTTGAGCTAAATTTATGTACTTATCAATTGTCAAGTAGATAATAAAAAGAAATTGGACATAAAAACTTGTGTAGTCAGCTATCCTTACTGTTATTACATTTTTGAGGTGTGGAAAAATAATCACTGGTCCCAAGGCCAAGCTGAAGCAATCTTTAAAAAGCACTATTCCAAATCCCAAATTTACTGGCCCCAGAGCTTCCATTATGTTGAGTGCTGACTTGACTAAGAAATATGGGATATTAGAATAAAGATTTAATTTTATACAATGAATGTTGTATGTGCAAGTTCTTTTTTGAAAACTGTTACAAAACACCCTAATGGTACTTTATTTATTGATCAGAAACCTCTAACATGATTTATTTCGATACCCTGTTACATGTGAGACCTGAGAATAAGACTGTGACCTTAATATAGATTTTAAATGAGATGTCCCTAGACCTATACCTTTCATTTAAATTAAAATATAAAAGTAAAATTCAGGCAATTTTATATCTGTCCTTGATAGAGTACTAGGTATAGCTTTGATGTTTTGTGTTTTTAGTAGTCATAGGAGGATTATTTGTCATCAGATGTTTGTTGTAGTTTCAAGGTAATTTGTCAGCCTAAAAATCAAATGAGGACAAAAATTGAAAGAAAATAACTTAAATTTATGATTTGAAAAATAATTAATTGATTGAAATATTAATTTTGAAATTGTTTGAAAAATTTATTTAGATAAAAAAAAAAATTAAAAATATTAAATAAAGTAGTGAATGTAAAACTTGAATTTGTCATATAATTTTCATAAGTCATGAATACTCATTCATTATCTTTGAACTTGCAGTATGTTGTTATGTGTCTTTTTTGCTTATTCCACAAACTTAAAAAAATCATTTATATAGGTCAGTTTCATCCCTGGTGTATTTTTCTAAAATATGATTTCCAGAGCACTCTGTAAATGTAGCGTCTGACCATCAAAAAACTTCAATTTTGATCAATAGTTAATATACATGTATGTATTATTACTATTTGCAAATTTGTCCTGTGCATGTTAGCTATTAATTTATCATCTTGTGAACCCCCTGTGCAGCTTTGTCTATATCTGTAATGATGCTAAATGCAAGTGACTGTAAAAGTTGAATGCATTTGGAAACCTCATGTTCAGGAAGCTATACTATCTACAGTGAGATTTGTCTAATCTGATGTTATGTATCCCAAAATCCAGTCTAAACAGTGTAAACTTAAAGTCTCTTTCAATCAATTTAGTTGTTTCATGTGTTATTTAATCTGGAATCTCTTTCATTAAGAACTAGCGGTGTCTCAATTAGACAAGTTTTACTGTAATACATTGCAGTTTTTGTCCACTAATTCATATAACATTTGTTCTTTAGTGAAGTGGGAGAAGTTTTTTTTTTTTTTTTTTTTTGATCAAGTAAAACCATTTTCAGAATTCACAAACAACTTATGCCATGGTACATACAATCAACTTTTGTTTTAAAGAGCAAGTGGTGTAAAACATAGCACTACATGTACTTTAGGAAATTACTTAAAACATGTAAATTGTACATCATATTGAGCATCATACTGGTATAAGGTTCTAATATACAGCATACTCCGGATATATTGAAATTCAGGGGACCAAGCAAATTATTTTAATATATCCGTAATTCAATATAAGCGAAATCGTGAAGCGGCCATTTTTACAAGTTCAATCCCGATCTAGAATAAAGAAGAACAAACCCGAACAAATTAATTTTGTCATCGTTTATCTATAACAGTGAACAGCAATAAACAGGATACCGGTATTAAAAAAGTTAAAATTTATAGCCGTTTCACTGCTTTAGTGTTACTTGTTTACATACGAACAAATTAATTTTGTCATCGTTTATCTGTAACAGTGAACAGATTACATAGAATATGAGTCCTTGAAAGTTTAAATATTTTTTTTAACATTGAAAAGGCAATTTTCATTATTAATATACAGTATGAAAATTCACTAAAAAACAACTTATTTGTAAATAATAGCCATTAACAGTACGCATTTAATTTCAAAGATGTTTTTTTGTTGATCTATGGAGGTTACTATATTACGTTTAGCTGTTTAGCCTCGATATGTCCGTATTATATACACATGGATGCAAAGAGTTTAACAGTGAAGAATTTTATTTCGTAAGAGCATGCAATATAAAAACACATAAACTGAAAACTTATTATTTACACCTTTGTATATCAACTGGTCAATCGGGCATAATTACTGTCACCAACCATAACGACAGCCGCCAAGGAGTACTTCAATATAACCGTTATGAAAACTGCTCATTATCAAAACAATATAAATTTTCAATATACATTTCAATATAACCGTTATTTTAATGCAAAGAATATGAGAGCAAAAATCATATTTCAAAATGAATTTCAAAATAAGCGAGTTCAATATTATATATAAGACATTGTACCAAACACAACTTATTTTGGTTTCATACTGACTGCTGTAATTTTGTCCATATGATGTACATGTAGTTCATTGATTAGTATAAAAGTTAAATGTTGAATATAAGATGTAGCGTAAATATTGTCCTGTACATTTAATAGAAGAGATGTAAAGAGGGGATGTATATCATTTTTGAAAGGCAGTAAATGCTTTATATCAGTTAATCTTGAAACTTTTTAGTCATAATAATTTAATTATTATTGAAAATTTAATTTTAGTGTTTGATGTTTAAAAACTCAGATGAAATACACACATTGAATAAGATATTGATAATTTTTCATACTGATCAGTATGCATGATTATTTCTAAAGAGAAAATGAAAGTTTTTTTTTCAATCTGACAAAATATGATTGAATGACTGAGGGATCAGAAAAGGGAATAAAGTATCTTGTTATGAGATATTTAAACTAATTTTTGGGGGGGCTTACGTCACTTTAGTTTCTTTTACTATTAATTCATTAAATCAATAACCTTCAGTATTTTCTTTTAAAAATGTATTAGAAGATGTGCAAGAAGTCTAGTGTGACAAATAATGTAGCTTTTTTGCACCAGTATATTTTGATAGTCTTTAAGGGGCCAGTACAAATGTAGAATAGCTATTGGTAACATTCATGTTAAGTTTATGAAATTTTAAAGAATTGACAAATGCACGAAAAAATATGATGGTTTCTGTACTAGTATTTGCACCATTACTAGATAAAAGCATGTTAAAGGTCAGGGGAGTGTTAATTACTGTTGTATAGTTCACATATTGGAATATTCTTAGGTAGTTTTAAGAGTGTAATACTAGTATTCGAATATTTGTGGTAGTTTTTGTTCTTTTTGGGAGCTATTGTATATAATTTTTTTTTTTATTAGGAAGGCTATAAAATAAGCTATGTTTTTATAAGTGACCATAAACACATAAGACGTTCTTCCACAGACAAGCAGAAAAGTAAAAAAAATCCATGTAATTTCCCTATATGTGTTAAGAAGTTCCATTTGTGTGTTTAGATTATTTTTTGTAATTGTATGTGTTAGTTTTATTTTTATGAAAATGAGTAAAGATTTTTCTAAGGTTTATGATTTTTAAGTGATAACAAAATTTTTTTATTGTGTGTTGTTAATAGAGTTTAAGTTAAGATGTTAAGGTTAAATTTAATGGACAAGGTTACATTATAGAATTTATAGATTGTATTTAAATTAACTAAAAAATATTTTTAAAAAATTATATTTCACCGCAAACTTTTGTAATCATAGGTGGAATGTAAACGTGCCGAGCCAAGGGATGGAAGAGACAACAAGCAGGGATTTGGACGACGGGGTCAGGACATGATGGGGCCCCCTCATGGAATGGATGGAGGCTGGAACCAAGGAGGGAACTGGAACCAGGGCCCACCCCAACATGGACCGCCCCCTGCAGGGCCCCCCATGGGAAACATGGGATTCCCCCCTCAAGGTTATCAACAGCAACCTCCACCTGGGCAAGGATTTCCCCCTCAGCAAGGACCACCTCCACAGGTTATAAGGATATTAATTTAAATTTTAAATATATTCCTTTATGCATGTATGTTATAGCACTAAGAAGCTTTTTGATTTACACGTGTTGTTTGATAGGGTCCCCCTCAACAGCCCAATTATCAGGCAGGATACCAGTCACCCCCGGGGTACCAGCAAGGAGGATGGAATGCTCAGCCTCCTAATGCTTCACCAGGACAACAAGGTAAAAATCTGAGAGGTTTTTACTCAAATTCAATATAAATGTGTATGACAGGTTTAAAAGGTAATATAATATAATCAAAATTTTGTGGGAAAAGATAGCTTTTTATATTGAGTAAAATCCAAACAAAGGTTTAAAATGGGAGCTGCAAATTTTGTTTGCATATAGCATTGTGATGAAAATGCTATCTTTAAAATTTTTGATAGAAATTGGACCTTAAGAAATCGATATTCTAAATAGAAATAAACTAAAGAAAAGCTACTTTAACAGTTTGTAACCTCTGTGTTTTCCTTTCCAGTTTTGCTATGTGTTTGTCATTTCTAAAAAATATATACTGAAATAGGTTTGAATAATTGTTTGTCTGCACAGAAAAAAATCGCTGCGTCACGTTTCCAACAGAAGAGAGACAACTCGTGCGGAAAACCGTCTTGACAGCTGACTTACTATAACAAAATCACAAATACAGTGGACCCTCCGATGAATACGGCCTAAAATCCGGTGAATATGTAGTGTTATGAACTGTTTGCGTTTGTATTTATATCGGAACATAAATATTATAATGTTATTTTGACTTGTTTAAAAGGTGATATAAGATATCAAAATTTTGTGGGAAAACATAGCTTTTTATATTGAGTAAAATCCAAACAAAGGATAAAATGGGAGCTGCAAATTTACCTTGCATATAGCATTGTGATGAAAATGACCTTTTAATTTGATGACCTATTGTATTCTTCTTGGAATCGATTGATAAAGATTTCTGAACATAATTTACGTTGATGTCCTGCCATATCCTAAGCGTTTCCTAAAAAGCCTGTGCCCCGTCTGCAGGTTTGAATTTATATTGTGCATACCGTGATTGGAGTTTTCTTTTAATGTAAAGCCATACATTTTCTATGATATTTAAGTTGGAGACTGTGCAGGCCAAATCATGTTCTTAATGTGGTTTCTGACAAAATACAAATCCTGTGTAACACGAGATACTTGTAAGATGACCTTTTAATCTGATGAAAGAGGTAACTTCCATGTGGGAAATGCCTCACTATTGATAAAGATTTCTGACATAATTTACGTTGATGTCCTGCCATATCCTAAGCGTTTCTTGAAAAAGTTCGTCTGCGGAATTTATATTGTGCATCCGTGATTGGAGTTTTCTTTTAATGTAAAGCCATACATTTTCTATGATATTTAAGTTGGAGACTGTGCAGGCCAGCTCATGTTCTTAATGTGGTTTCTGGCAATAAAATCCTGTGTAACACGAGAGCGATGTACGGGGGCGTTATCATCTTGAAAGAGGTAACTTCCATGTGGGAAATGCCTCACTATAACTGGCCAGAGGTTTGAATCTAAGATGTTCATATATTTTTCTGAATTAATGTTCCCATCCACCCGACACAAAGTTCCGATACTGCCGAAGCACAGGCACCCCCACACCATGATACTGAATTTGCGGCCATTTTGTCGTGGCACTAAGTGCGGTCTCCACCCCTCGCCTGCTTTTTTCCAAACATAAACGCGATTATTTTCCCCGACACATATCTGAGATTCATCGCTGAATATAACTTTGGACCACTGAGTTTGTACACCCCAACATCTCTTCTCCCTGCACCATGACAAGTGTTTCTTTTGATTTACATTTTTAATCACAACTTTTTTCTTATACACACCTCTAGTGAAACCATTTTCTTTAAGTCTATGTTTGACAGTCTTCTGAGACACAGATGTTGCTCTGATTTCATTAAATCGTGCTGTAATTTCTCTTAAGGGTGCTCTCCGGTCTCTATTAACAATCCTCTGGAGCCTCCGATAGTCCCGATCGTCGATAGAACGAGGCCAACCCGATCTTGGCAAATTTTCCACTGATCCTGTGTCCAATTCCAATTATTTGCAGTTTCCGTTCATTTTCTTTGCAGAGGTTGCACATACTGAAATGAAATTTAGTATACAGGTTTTTCAGATGATTATCTAGGTCAAATTCTGTTTTGGGTACGATCGCACCATTCTTGACAGAGTTATGCCCCTTTGGACTTAGAAAAATTCCAATTATTTGCAGTTTCCGTTCATTTTCTTTGCAGAGGTTGCACATACTGAAATGAAATTTACCCGGTAGTATACAGATTTTTCAGATGAATATCGATTAAGTCAGGTTCTCTTTTTGGTACGATCGCGCCATTTTTGACAGAGTTATGCCCCTTTGGACTTGGAAAAATTCTAATTTGGGGGGGAGGGGGGCATAAGTGTTTTATAAACATCTCTTGTTAACAATATAATTTTTGCCCTGTCATAATTGCAGATACTTTAGACCTACATGTATTTTAAATTAGCTCAGACATGGATGTGACAAAAGAGAACTTTTTCTCTTATGTTCCTGTAATTTATAATTCCTGACTGAAGAAAGGGTGAAAGAAGCAAAAATAAAACAAGCCGGAAAATTTCCCTGTATATGATGCTTTACATGTATTTCACTTGTTATAAGGCATTGCTTAACTTTGTAGACACACAGCAGTCTTATTCTGCATATGGTGCTCCTCAACCCGGTTATAGCCAGCCCCCCACTACTGCATACTCTCAGTGGGGATCCACAGGAAACACACCAGTGGCACCACAGCCTGCCACCGCCCAACCCACCACCCAGCAACCAGCACAACCCAGTTATAACCTGTATGGACAGCCACCTGCTGCTGCTGCTGCTCCAGCAACACCTGGGTATACTGCAGCCCCAGGAACACAGACTTACAGTTCACATTACAGTGAGTAAAGGCAGCAACCATGCTTAATAGTGCTGGCTTTATCTTTTTAGTATAATTTATATTGTTGTATTTCTGAAAAAAAAATCACAAGAGACAATAAATGTTCAATGACATTTGCATTAGATTATGTACCATTTACCATTTTGTAAATGACAGTGTTGTGTGGATCGATTTGTAGATGTAGCAGTAGCAGATCCTGCCCAGCCTGCTGCCCCTACCACTGCCCAGACAGGATACAGTGGCTATAACCCTTATGGAGCCCCACAGGCACCTGCCTCCTCAGTTCCTGATCCATATGCTGCTAATTCACAGCCAGCCACTGCACCAGGTATAAGGAATTTAAACTCATAATACAATTCTCAGGTTTAGTCTAAAGGAAGTTTTAAAAGTACACTGTAAAAACAAAGATGGAGGAAATATAGTACCCTGGGCGTAGTAAGAAGTTAATAGGTAAGATGGTTCTTTGCAGGAGCACAGGTTCCCATGGGAGTCCCTGACCCATATGCCCAACCTCCAGTAGCACAACCTACCACTAACCCTGGTAAGCTTACAAGCATGAATCACTGTTGACCATTATCTGCAAATTATTTTGTGTGCTTGTCTGTCTGTTCAGAACTTTTCACCATCATTAAATTATATTTTGCTGACTCCTGAAACCGAACCGAATTGATTGAACCCGAATCATCCCAGCCCCAGAACTAAGGAAATTTGCTAAACATCCAGGCTTTTGTTTTGCATGAAACTTAGAATCTTTTGATATCAGAATTTATTTACTTAAAATACTCTGTTAATATTTACATATTAAATATGTGCATTCATTTAGCTAGATTAGTTTTTAATTTATTCCTCAGATCCTTTGTGAAAGTTTGGTTTTAAATTTTTTTTTGTATTTTTTTTATATTTTGGTAATCTAACTTACATGTAGGATGGATAAAGAAACAGATGTGTGCCATTTCACATTTTTCCTCTAAGATATAATCTTCACGAAACCCTTGGAAAGTAACCCTTTATAATGTTATGATTTGCCTTTCTACAAGGTCAACATTTGTCATAACTTTCAAACTTTAGCAACAGTTTTTGCTTTGGCAAGGTAAAGATAGAGCTCCTGATTTCGTCAAAGTCAGAGTCAAGCATGAATTTCCAAATTTTATCCGAGTCTCTGAGGTAGAAAGGGTAAAACTTTAAACAGGTTTGGTCCGTAAAATGTCAGGTTAAAGTTTTACCAGGTCAAGGTCATTATTAATGTTTAAGGTCAAGGTGGAAATAAATTTATTCATGTAACCTAATAAAGCCATATATAACTTTACAAGTCATGGCTTCATACTTGATCTAGCCATGCTAAGCCTGGTTATTGTTAAAGTATTAAAAGACAAATGTGATGTTGGATCATGATCAAGGACATTTCCTACACAGTACTTGTTTTCACAACAGTCTTGTTTATACCCCCCGCAAACGAAGTTTGGGGGGGTATATAGGAATCACCTTGTCCGTCTGTCTGTCTGTCCGTCTGTCTGTCTGTCCGTCTGTCCGTCTGTCCGTCTGTCCGTCTGTCTGTGCAATCGTGTCCGGTCCATATCTTTCTTACAGAGGGACATCAGAATCAACTACTCCACACTAAGATTGCCCATGACCTAAGGGTGTGTCATGACCTTGACCCAAGGTCATTTGGGGAAGTTCAAGGTCACTGGAAGAAAAATTTCATAATTCGTGTCCGGTCCATATCTTTCTTATGGATAAACTTGGTAGGTTCTCATTTCACACAAAGATTGCCCATGACCTAAGGGTGTGTCATGACCTTGACCCAAGGTCATTTGGGTAAGTTCAAGGTCACTGGAAGAAAAATTTCAAAATTCATGTTTGATACATATCTTTTATGGATTAACTTGGTAGGTTCTCATTTCACACAAAGATTGCCCATGACCCAAGGGTGTGTCATGACCTTGACCCAAGGTCATTTGGGGAAGTTCAAGGTCATTGGAAGGAAAACTTCATAATTCGTGTCTGGTCCATATCTTTCTTATGGATAAACTTGGTAGGTTTTCATATCACACAAAGATTGCCCATGACTCAAGGGTGTGTCATGACCTTGAGCCAAGGTCATATAGGGAAGTTCAAGGTCACTGGAAGAAAAATTTCATAATTCGTTTCCGGTCCATATCTTTCTTATGGATAAACTTGGTAGGTTCTCATTTCACTCAAAGATTGCCCATGACCCAAGGGTGTGTCATAACCTTAACCCAAGGTCATTTGGGGAAGTTCAAGGTCACTGGAAGAAAAATTTCATAATTCGTGTTTGATACATATCTTTATTATGGAAAAACTTACTTCTGAAAAACCCAGCGTGGGGTATTTTGTCCCGTTTGGACAGTTCTAGTTTTGATTGATATATAAGAGCTTTCAAAAAAAAATTTTTTGCTCAAGTGATGCCCTGTGCTTGTATGCAATCCTATGCAACTAATTGTTCAATTCTTGCTTGATTTGAATATTGTTCTTTGTAAATACACCATATGCTTAGAAAACAAGTTCATGTCTAACAAGCTTGTATTAAATACTGTAGCAGAGTTACACTTCATATTTACCGTAGATTCAGGTTCCTTCAAATGGCACTACATCTACCCTTGTTGAAGTATTATCAATTCTCAAGATTTGTCGATATTTTCAGGGTATGGTGATCCTCCAGGTTTTGGTGTAGCCCCTCAGCCAGCCCCAGCGTACGGAGGACAGGGAGACGGACAGGTGGGAGGATACGCAGCCCAACCAGGCGGGGGGTATCAGAGAGCCTCCGTGCCCTCGACACAGGCAGCCTACCATCCTTATAGAAGATAGGGGCATTAGTTCCAGTGAAATGTCATTTTATACTGTTTTATATACAGTGTGTAGACGCTGCCCAGGGCTAAGAAATCACTTTGTGGTTGATTCCAATTGATGACATTGTCGTCATTGCTCATCTAGCGAAATTAAATAATTCATTCTTTTGTTATCGTGAACATTTGTGTTGTAATATCTTCTTGTTAATAAGGTTTTTTATGTTCACGGTGCTGTTTTAAATGTTTCAACATACTGGTATTTTAGATATAACAAATGAAATACTATTTTACTGAAATGGTCGAAAAGTGGCATAAATGACAAATTTCTGCTAATTTTAAGTCAGTCAAAATAGGCAGCTAGTTTGTAATATTCATCAAAGCTGATGAATTCAAAAGTTGTTCATATTCAATTCATTTTCTTAGAAATGTATATGTATGCTCTCACACGAGACTTGAAAACTTTTTTTTTCATTAAATGTGCATAAGTATAGTGCTTGGTTTGTCTTTTTTATTGAAGATACGAGTAAGGATTCCTTTACCAAATTATAAAACTTGTCCCCAATGTTGGGGCGAAGTGGGTCATTCATTTAAAATGCATGAAATATTTAAAATCATTAATGAGCAGCAAACAATATTTATGCAATATGAAAATGAAATATCTCTAAAGTGACATTCAAGTGCCTTTTTTAGCTCAAATGAATTGAAAGCTTGTGAGCTTTTCCGATTACCCATTGTCTGTCTGTAAACGTTTTCACATTTTCAACTTCTTAAGATCCACTGGGGCAATTTTAACCAAATTTGGTACAAAACACCCTTGGGTGAAGGGGAGTTAGAATTGTTAAAATTAAAAGCTAATCCCTTCTTACAAGGGAGATAATCAAAAAAAACAATTAAAAAAGGCAGGGGTCATGAAATAATAAATCCAGTGGGCTGGAAAGCTGAAACTTATGTGGAAGCATCCTGCGGTAGTGTAGATTCCAGATTGATACAATTA